>NW_028155827.1:0-17500 GCF_963454915.1 Gymnoscopelus microlampas | reverse complement strand
TTTCCCTTCTCTTTCTATCTGTCTCTTTCACTCCCTTTTGCCCATGCCATGCCAACCCCTGCAAAACACGCACGCACGCACGCACGCACGCACGCACGCACGCACGCACGCACGCACGCACGCACGCACGCACGCACGCACGCACGCACGCACGCACGCACGCACGCACACACACACACACACACACACACACACACACACACACACACACACACACACACACACACACACACACACACACACACACCCTCCTGCATCCTCAATTAACCTGACACAACCCCGTTATACGGTATCTCCTCCCACATTGTTATTAACCCATTAAGAACGCCGGTCTGTGTCGTGTTAAGATTTCTTTGGCTATTCAAAAAATAGCAGATCTACAAGCTCATAGAGTGCCGCGCTAAGAGCTTGTAGATCTGCTATTTTTGAAAAATCTTGAGCATTTGTGCGTATATTTGAATATATATATATATTGGTTAAAGGGAATTCATTTGTAACTCAAATCTTTGCATCTGGGGGTCCTTGGAACAACATATTTTGAGATGGGGGTCTGCGGCCAAATACAGTACATATCATTTTGGGGGTCCTTGACATGAAATAGTTTGAGAACCACTGATATTATAGCAACATACGTTTTTTCAAAAAGATTTGTAGAATCCCCAGAAGCAAAGATTTGAGTTACAAATGTTCACTTTAAACACAGACAGTATATATTCAAAGACTTGCACAAATGTTCAAGATTTTTCAAAAAAAATAGCAGATCTACAAGCTCGTAGCGCGGCACTCGGTGCCGCGCTATGAGCTTGTAGATCTGCTATTTTTGAATAGCCCAAAGAAATCTAAAAAAATGACACACAGATGCATTCCCGGTCTTATTGGGTTATAAGCACGTCTGGAAACCACATTAGTCTTAATTCATAAGGACTTCACACACCTCATCACGCGGACGCTGGCCTCCAAAGTAAGCATTAAGACATTTCCTCTGCTGGCATCCAACAGTAACACACCAGTGTAGCTGGACAGCCTTTGGCTCCACAAGGTCTATATAATGTATTTTATTTGCAACAAACGGTTGCTAGAATAGCCTGATGTTGATGTTACCATGGTTGTAAAATGTTATTACGGATACTGTATCTGTTTTGGGGGGGAAATTTTCATTGCCTGAAAAATATATTTATTGAAGTTTAATAGTGAGACTGACCACTTAAAGCCATATTTTATACTTTAAAAGGTTTTCAGAAATAGCATACATACTGTATCTTACAGTGGTGGGAAAAAGTACTCAATTGCTTTACTTAAGTAAAAGTATCAATACTGCAATGTAAGAAATACTCTGTTACAAGTAAAAGTCGAGAATACAAATTTTACTTGAGTAAAAAGTACAAAAGTATTGGCATCAAAATGTACTTAAAGTACCAAAAGTAAAAGTACTCATTATGCAGAATGTCCCATTTCACGTTTTCAAATGTATGAAAATCTTTTGAAAATAGCAGATCTACAAGCTCACAAAGCGTCGCATCGCGGCGCATTGTGAGCTTGTAGATCGGCTATTTTCAAATGGCCTGCTAGCTAAAGTTTTCAAATAATTGTAGTGGAGTAAAAGTACAATATTTGGACCCGAGATGTAGTGGAGTAGAAGTAAAAGTATTGGAAATTGGAAATACCCAAGTAAAGTACAAATACCTCAAAATTGTACTTAAGTACAGTACTTAAGTAAATGTACTTACTTTCCACCACTGCGTATCTCTATGCGCACAATGCATCGTGACACGTTGTGAGCTTGTATGTCAGTTATTTTGGACAATATTTTATTTGTATTTTCACAGATATTTCTTGTGTAGTTATGATCATTCCCTCAAAGTCGTACGGTGTAATGTCCCCACAGTTCAATACCACATGAACGTAGTCTTTTAAATTCATAACCACTCATCCTCACTAGATATCTGATAATACCAAGATACTATAGCCTATGGTTTCTATGCCTCAAACTACTGTACACATGTCATGCATACATTATTATGCCTCTGGCATAACGTATAGGGCGACATACCTTACAACAATTTACCATTTTAAACCCAGGCTTGTATTATATGACTTATAAATTCATATACAATACTTAGACCTTTCTAAATGGGTTTCTGAGCCAGATTACATTTACACCTGGCAATAAAATGGGTCCCTGGCATACACACTGAATACAAATCAGGCTTTGACATCAAAAACAGATCATTGTGCGTGGCACGTTCTCTCATGCAGTATTTCCATCGTTTGATTTAGAGAGAAAGCCAGCGTTTGGGGAAGTGCATTACATTCCGGGTGTCATTTGTATTTATTTTTGACAATATTAAACTCTCAGACCCATCCATGTTGTATTGATGTTGGTACCATAGGAGAGATAACAGGCAAACGTTGATCAAAAACATATAAAGAATAATTAAGTAATGCAGATGTTTAACAATAATTTTAACTCTTGAGAACGTAAAATGAAACCAAATGGTTTCATTTTACGTTCTTAGTTAAAGACGGGGTGCCGTGATTTTCAGTGATTTTTCCCCCCCTAAAACATAATCATCAGGTATTATGGTTATACTAGGAGGAAGATTTTTTTCAAAAAAGTGTACAGAAATTGTTAAAATTATGTTTTTATGTGGACACGCCTCCAGTTCATTAAGTATACCTGGTTCTCACCTTAGCACCTCCTCCACCACCTTAGCACCACCCACCTGTCCTAGTCCCTCCTCCCCCTCATGCCCACACCTGTTGTGTTATGATAATGAGGGGGAGGGTATGTTTTTACTATGTCACTAAAGCGCTGTTTCTCTATTGGCACGTTTGACCCTCAAGGTTTCAGCCTCCAGGTAGAAACTCAAAATAGTCAGAGAAGACATACAACACCATAAAAACACCACCAGGGGGCTTAATGAAGTTCTATCAACCTCATAGACACATGAAAAACAGAAAAAGTGCAAAACCATGGCACCACCTCTTTAAAGATCTATAAGGGTCCATTTGGTTACCAACTCACGATAATTTAGCTGGGGACCACCTGCAACCCCCTCGAGGACCACTGGTGGTCCCCGGACCTCTGGTTGAGAACCACTGCTCAAGAGCGAGCGTTGGAAAAGTATTCAAGTGTGTCGCATTTCACTGTTCGTTGTCATGCTGTGGACAACTGGACATGCAATGTGGGGAGACTTTACTAATAATAATAATGACGAAAGCACCGCTGACAACTCCCAGAGACACCCATGGTGATCTTTGACCTGTGTCCAGCTGATGTGTCAGACACACTGATTGGGTTAGGTCACTCTGACCGCCGGGGGTGTGTCATCGATGAGTCACTGACCTATTGGGAGATAGTTATCATGCAGCCTGTCAAACTGAGGGATCGTGCTGGTACACCCTCTGTAGCCACAATAAGACATTCTGTGACCGTGTGCGTATTGCGCGAGGGAATAATTATGGTATACGGTCTGAAAAAACCTAGACTACAGCACTGTGTGTGTGTGTGTGTGTGTGTGTGTGTGTGTGTGTGTGTGTGTGTGTGTGTGTGTGTGTGTGTGTGTGTGTTGCGTGCGTGCGTGCGTGCGTGCGTGCGTGCGTGCGTGCGTGCGTGCGTGCGTGCGTGTGCGCGTGTGTGTGTTTGCGCGAAGTATGTATATGTGTGTGTGTGTGTGTGTGTGTGTGTGTGTGTGTGTTTGCACCAAGCATGTATGTATGTGTGTATGTGTATGTGTGTGTATTTGTGTGTGTGCGTGTGTGCGCCAGTGTGTGTGTGTGTGTTTGCACACCAGTGTGTGTGTTTGCGCCGAGCAAGTATGTATGTGTATTTGTTTGTGTGTGTGGGTGTGCATCTGCATGCATGCTTTGTTCTGTGTATAAATGTGTGTGTAGGTTCCATATGAACTTGTGCTTTTGTGCGTGCGTGTGTGTGCGCGCGTGTGTGCGCGCGTGCGTGCGCGCGCGTGTGTGCGTGCGTGTGTGTGCGCGCGTGCGTGCGTGCGTGCGCGTGTGTGTGTCACAGCAAACGCTGTGTCTGCGCCCACGTTAACTTACATTCCTCTCATACCAGACAATCACAAAGAGCAGGAGACAG
Organism: Gymnoscopelus microlampas; assembly: GCF_963454915.1. NCBI lineage: Eukaryota > Metazoa > Chordata > Actinopteri > Myctophiformes > Myctophidae > Gymnoscopelus > Gymnoscopelus microlampas. Next base: position 13,404 of record NW_028155827.1, on the reverse strand, counting down.
AGATGGGGGGGGGGGGTGATAGGAGATACGGTGGAGTGCAGAGAGAAGAGGAGAGAAGAAGAAAATAAAAATGAAAAATAGGATAGAAAAGAGATTTAAGTCACTCTGAATAGAAGCTTTGACTAAATGCCTCACCATAGATTTACATTTTAAATGGATGACTGTCGTCATAAAATGATCCTCTGTGGTGATAAGCCTCTCAACATTGACACACAGGGTCTGATTCATAAAATGGGGAAGCCAGGGTTAAGGTGCTTAACATAAATGTTTTATTAAATTGTTAAATTGTGATATCAAACATAAAAATCTAACACATCAGACAGTCTACATTTCTCAAAAGAAAATACATGTATTTAATTCAGTTTGACCATTGAAGCAGGGGTAAACCAGAAAAAAAGTGCTCCTCGGAGCACAGGTGTCTGCCAGGTCAGGTACTTATTGTGGCCTCCTGGTGGCGCTATAATAGGCCAATGTGAAAAGGGTAACATTTCTTCTTAGGCCGTGCACGGCAATCGGACACTGCATTCATGATTTGAGGCATTTTGTTCCAAAAATGTGTTTTGCTCAATTAGACCTGCTGGTGGCGCTATAACAGGCCAATATGAGAAGGGTGGCATTTGTTCCTCGGCCTAGTGGGAATGTGCGTGCAAAATTTCACGGAAATCGCATGCTGCGTTCATGATTTGAGGCATTTTGTTCAAAACGAACCAATCCTGCAAACTTTGGAAGGCAATCTTAGCCAATCAGGATGGAATATGGAAAATCGGAAAGATCTGTCTTGATACACACGCACGCACACACGCACGCACGCACGCACGCACGCACGCACACACACACACACACACACACACACACACACGCTTATCTTTCAGTCATTTAGTTTGGAGAGATTTATGGCAGCTTCTGAGGTTGTGCAGTGATAGGCGGCAGTACATAGTTGTGTGAGTGGTGAAATGAATGGTTGTGTACCCATAAAACAACAGTACAGGGAAGGTTAGACCTGTACACACACACACACACACACACACACACACACACACACACACACACACACACACACACACACACACACACACACACACACACACACACACACACACACACATGATTTTTCATTAGCTTTATCTTTGAAATGTTATTTGTTTCAGGAAAATGTGTAAATTGATAATGTGAAAAAGAAAACAAATCTCAACTTTCTATATTTAAAGGGCAGTATGGGCTTAAATTAGTGCCATTAATATTTTGTACTTGTAAAAATAATTTGTATTTGTAAACACATTTTGCATTTGTAAAAAAAATATTTGTACTCGTAAAAATAATATGTACTCGTAAAAATATTTTTTGCATTCGTAAAAAAAATATTTGTACTCGTAAAAATAATATGTACTCGTAAATAAAATATTTGTCTTCGTAAATAAAATATTTGTATTCGTAAATAAGATATTTGTATTCGTAAATAAAATATTTGTCTTCGTAAAACAAAGTTTTGTATTCGTAAGATAAAAATGTGTGTTGTAATTGTAGAATTACATTTACAATGAACATTGTGACCAGAAAAAAAACAACAGCTTGCTCGCTCGAAGATCTGTTCTATGGATTGCAAAACTTTATTTTTGGCACTCTGCACTTCCGGGTCTGAGCCAATCACGTGAGGCCTTTTCCACTACCCAATCATAAAGCTCCATAGGTCTCCATGGCAACATGGCAAACGGGGTTGCCATGTTGCAACCCCAAGAGTTTTAACTGCAACATAATTCCATTGCTCAGGAAATAAACAACGGATTACAATAATATAACATTCCCTTTAATCAGTAACATGTAGGTGATACCTATGTCTATCAAATATGGTTTTATTGAAAGGCAATCAAAGGCTAGATCGAGTTTAGAAAGCAAACAGGTCATGTCTGGGGGCCTCAGTGCGGCTGCAGAGTTTGATTGAGTGTGAGACTAGGACCCACATGCCATATGTCAAAATGAGCGGCTTCATCGGGAATCGTGCGCATGTATTTTGCTAAGAGATTGGTTACATAGTTTAATTGATATTAATTTATTAGTGCATTAAATTTCCCCATCCACTTTGATGGGAAAATTAAAAAACTCGATTTCAAGTATTTTTTTTCAAAAATTGTAAGGGCTAGAGTTACAAGACTTGGAGGGGAGGTTCATAATTTAATCCGAAATTATCAAAAAAAGAAATACACCAGTCGGCCTCATGGTGGCGCTATAAAAGCCCCCTTTACGTTTTGGCCTATAAATTTTGAACCGTAGGTCGTAAAATAAAAATCTAACTCCCCATATAGGCCACGCCCATTTGCGTCAGGATAATTTTCCGCCATTTTGAATTTTCTTCAAAACACACTTTTAGCTCCTCCTCCCACATATTTTGTCCAAATTTCACAAAAATCGGTACACATGATCTCTGGGCCCATGCCATAAACATATCCAAACAGCATTTTGATAATCCTTACTGTTCGTCCGTAAATGGCTTCCAAAGTTAGTGGGAGGGGCCTGTTTTACGAAACGTCCGGTCAATCCCAAATTTAAATCACATGTCGAGGGTGGTTTACTCAACGAATCCCCAAAAGCATTTCCACTTTGACCCATAGGGGGCCTCACAAATGCACAAAACGTAACCGTTTGATGCAAAAACATGATATTTGGGGGGAACAATCCTTTCAAAATGTAATAAAAGCGATATCAGGAGTGACGTAACAATATGATTGGCCCGTTACATTTGTGGGAGGGGCCTATTTATTTAGTGGGAGGGGCCTATTTCTTAAAATCAAAACAGCACGCATCACGAAGGCAGGATCCGACCGGCACCCGATTCGAATGGCACGTCGCGCGGCCTGCGACGGTATTCCTCCCGGCGTATCCCTCGAGTCCCGGCGGCCGAGACCCGCGACCGGCGTCGGCGCAACGACACTTTGCAATTTCCCAGAATTGCTACGCGTCTAGTTTTTATTAAAGTTGGAGACCTCGCACGGTAGTGGAATGTTCGGTCTATGAGCAGAGCAGCCCGCGTGTCAAATCGTTAGGGAGGGAAAAAAAAGTCACTTAACACTCTGGACCACGCTATAGTTGCATTACCTAGTTACTTTTAGTTAGCAGAAACAAAATAGCAGTTTCATGTTTTTGGTAAAAATTTACCTTTGAGAAAATGACGTGAACAAACACGGCTGTATTTGGGTAGGTTCTTGAACGTTAAATCTTTGTGTGGTACAGCTGAGATCCAAGCCATACTACGTCTCTTGAATAGCCTACATTGTTAGCCTCAAACTGTATTCAATCTTGAAGAGGAGAGCTGCGACAGCTTTCTCATAGACCAGCCACACATGTGCAGTGTGCAATGATCACTATGTAGTCGGCAAAGAAGTTAATGTTTACAAACACAAACCACCGTCACTCTCTAGTCTTAAGCGTGTCTCTATGTACAGTCTGACCCCTCAAGGGCTGTAGCATCGAAAAGGTGGGCGTGGCGAACTTTTGGTGACGCGACGTTGGTACACCCTATAGGTCAGTAGCAGTGCTGTCAAGCCTATAATGCTGGAGGAGGAGGGGGGTGGGCGCTTTATTGTAAAACAGGCCCCTCCCGCAAATTTTGGAAGCCATTTATGGAAGAACCGTATGGACTATCAAAATTCGGTTTGGAGATGTTTATCGCATGGGTCCAGAGATCATGTGTACCGATTTTCGTGAAATGTGGACCAAATATGTGGGAGGAGGAGCTAAAAGTGTGTTTTGAAGAAAGTTCAAAATGGCGGAAAATTTATCCTAGCGCAAATGGGCGTGGCCTATATGGGGAGTTGCGTCATGACCCAAGGAATCTAGGGAAAAAAATATTTGTATTTTACGACCTACGGTTCAAGAGTTATAGGCCAAAACGTAAAGGGGGCTTTTATAGCGCCACCATGGGGCCGACTGGTGTATTTATTTTTTTGATAATTTCTGAATAAATTATGAACCTCCCCTCCAAGTCTTGTAACTCTAGCCCTTACAGTTCCTGTAAAAAAAATACTTGAAATCGAGTTTTTTAATTTTCCCATTAAAGTGGATGGGGAAATTTAATGCACTAATAAATTAATATCAATTAAACCATGTAACCAATCTCTTAGCAAAATACACGCGCACGATTCCCGATGAAGCCGCTCATTTTGACATATGGCATGTGGGTCCTAGTCTCACACTCAATCAAACTCTGCAGCCGCACTGAGGCCCCCAGACATGACCTGTTTGCTTTCTAAACTCGATCTAGCCTTTAATTGCCTTTCAATAAAACCATATTTGATAGACATAGGTATCACCTACATGTTACTGATTATAGGGAATGTTATATTATTGTAATCTGTTGTTTATTTCCTGAGCAATGGAATTATGTTGCAGTTAAAACTCTTGGGGTTGCAACATGGCAACCCCGTTTGCCATGTTGCCATGGAGACCTATGGAGCTTTATGATTGGGTAGTGGAAAAGGCCTCACGTGATTGGCTCAGACCCGGAAGTGCAGAGTGCCAAAAATAAAGTTTTGCAATCCGTAGAACAGATCTTCGAGCGAGCAAGCTGTTGTTTTTTTCTGGTCACAATGTTCATTGTAAATGTAATTCTACAATTACAACACACATTTTTATCTTACGAATACAAAACTTTGTTTTACGAAGACAAATATTTTATTTACGAATACAAATATTTTATTTACGAATACAAATATTTTATTTACGAAGACAAATATTTTATTTACGAAGACAAATATTTTATTTACGAGTACATATTATTTTTACGAGTACAAATATTTTTTTTACGAATGCAAAAAATATTTTTACGAGTACATATTATTTTTACGAGTACAAATATTTTTTTTACAAATGCAAAATGTGTTTACAAATACAAATTATTTTTACAAGTACAAAATATTATTGGCACTAATTTAAGCCCATAGGGCAGACCTGTGCACTTTTGTAGTGTGTAAAACATGAAGAACATAAGTAGACAAATACTACAAACTAGTCACTTATTTGCCCAGCAACAGGAACCTGACAATTGTACAGAAACTAGAGGTGCGGGTCGCTACGCGACCCTTCCGTCTAGTCGCTGGCGCGAGGCTCTCGTGAAGTAGGCTGTAGATGTTTTGGACACGCAAACCAAAAGCGAGAGCAACAGTGTTTCCAGACGCAAACCGAAAACGAAAGCAAACTGAGAGACGGACACATTTCACCCGTTCATCTATCTATGTATTCACACAGGCTCTTGCAGGACCAGAATGTGCGGCACAGATTGATGAAGCAGCACGCTCAGCCCAGCGAGACGGCGTGCGCTGCGTTCAACCCTCCCAAAGAGTCAGACAGACAGTATTTGGATGGGGGGCGGGGTTGCCGGGGTTGCCATGTCCAGGAGTTGTAAGCGTGAAGTGGTGTGTAATTGGTTAGGGAAAGTGCGTCGACGCATGCGCAGTGCGCAGCGCGGTGTTTTTGCATCAAGCTGTTTGCTTGTTGCTCGCGCGCAATCTGGCAACAGTGATGCAACTTACACACACGCAAACATTCGACTGTGGATTCCAATTGTAAGGTAGATATATCTTTTGTGATCTTTTTTTGACATCCTGACGGCGTACAAGAGCCTGTCGTTGTCCCTCCTTTAACCATGTCAATCACACCTGTGTCTTTACAAGACGTGCCCTCCACACACCCACACACACACCATCATCATCATTATCCTCATCTGTCTTCCTGCCCTGTGTGCCCTGCAAACACATTTCTGTCAATTGATTTAGAATGGCCCTGAGGCTGCACCTCTCTCTTCCTAACAAAAACAACCGAATGCTTCGTCCCCCATCAGGGTGACAGTCGCCTCTTAAATCAAAGCTCTGCAAAGTGTTCACTCTCTCTCTTTGCGTTTTTCCTTTCTCCTGCTTCGCTCTCCCTCCTCGTCATCACTTTTTCCTTCCCTCGTGGGTTTTCGTATTCTCTCCGTTGTCTCTTTCCCTCCCTTCCTTTTTGTCATTGCTCTCTCCCCCTGCCCCCCCCCCCCCCCCCACTGTCTCTTTTCTCTCCTCTCTCATCACTTTTTCCTGTCCTTGTGGTTTTCTCCTCTCTCTCTCTCTCTCTCTCTCTCTCTCTCTCTCTGTCTCTGTCATTACACCCTCAATTTATTTTGTTCATTTTGCGAGACGTTGCAAAAAGCTTCAGAGGACTCTTCTGGACGGATAAGCGAAAGGCGTTCACAGCCCAGTGGTTGTGAAAAATGTTCCCCTCCAAAGTGTTTTTTCGCAACGAGCCTTTCCGCACTTACTCAGGGAAACGGCGGGGGGCCTTCCTCGCTCGCGGAGGAGGAGGAGGAGGAGTGCGGGCTCTAATGTGGAAAGCATTTTCATAACTCCTCACTGCCAACGATGATGGCTCTTCAAAGAGATGCAGTCGGTCAACCGAACTGTGTCCTTATACTCCTTGGTGTGTGACAATCGTGACACATCGCTCTTTATACAAGCCTGCCTCGAGGATTTCAAAATTAAGTCCGTCTGTGTGTGTTTGCAACAGGACAAGCCTCTCAATTTGCTTTTTTATTTTCCTTGTGTGGGAAACTTTTTTTTGGCAGTGTGATCTATAGTTTTTTAGAGCGGCTGTTCGGTAATGAAAAGGACACACGTTTTTTTTTTTTTAACCCACGATTTTGTAACCCTTTTTTCACCCGGTGCCAATTTTCTAAGTGATCCTGGGCGCTCCACTCCCCCCACCAGCCTAGGGAGCCCAGGGCCGAGCTCATGCCTCCTTCAATGCATGAGAGCCAACTGACCTTCTTGTCACCTGACAGGGGGGAGTTTCCCTGGTTGGACGTACTGTAGCGTGTGGAAGGAACACGTTATTCCAACCAGTTTCTTTCCCCTCCATCATGGCGACCAGGATTACTACATGTTTTTGTGGGGGTATTAACTAGGAGACACAGGGAGAACATGCACACTCCACACAGAGTAGGCCCTTTCGCCAACCCCACCTAGGGTATGAGCGCTACCGACTGCGCCACCGTGCCCCCCCCCCCCCCCCCCCCCGGACACGCGTTTTGATGCCTGTCACAGCCGAGATGTGTCCATCAGCAGCCATGTGTCCTTGAAGAAGACACACCGTACCACCTGACCTGCCCATTGCCAGTGATGGAAGAGTAAAAGTATCAATACCCTACAGTAGAAATTGTCTCTTACAAGTACAAGTTTGGTATTCAAAATGTACTTAAAGCACCAAAAGTACTCATAAGGCAGACGGACGGCCCCATTTCACATGTTTTAAAATGTATAAAAATCCTTTGAAAATAGCAGATCTACAAGCTCACAACGTGTCGCTTTGCGACAGAACATACAAGCTCAGAACATAGTAGGCCTGACCTCGACTAAGTCGACTAGTCGGCTGGTTAGTCGCGGGGGGTCCGAGTCGACTGCGTGTCTCTTAGTCGAATCCTTTTTTTTTTTTTTTTTTTAGGGCCAAAAATGTAATTGTTTTTTGGCCAAGTCTACACCTGCAACCACACGTAACTTCCACTTTATTCTTCTTATTCCTCGTCTTTGTATTGGTATTGTTTGTGTTGGAGCGCGTCAGTGCGGCTGCAGAGTTCATGTGCAACCTCTTCCAGAGAGAGATAGAGACACTAGAAACTCTGCTGGAGACACAAAACAAACTGTGTAGACTTGGCCCTTTGAAATAAAATGTATTTTGACATTTTATTTATTTTATTATTATTATTATTATTATTTTTTGCATTAGTCGACTGCCAGTCGACTATTGGCAATTAGTCGCCAATTAGATTCGACAAATCCTTAGTCGGGGACAGGCCTAGAACATAGGAATATTGCAGATCTACAAGCTCATAGCGCGGCACTCGGTGCCGCGCTATGAGCTTGTATATCTGCAATATTCCTAACAAGTATATTCCTCCACATTCATTCCACACATAGCCAGTTAGAGCAGCATTGTGTAACGTGAGGGAGGTTTGGCGGCCCGAGGCCTCCGCTCTCCTAGTGACCTTTGTGAGTCAGCCCGGGTGATTTACTGGTTCTGCTGTCGAGGAGCAGGAAAATGGCTGCCGGTGCAGATGGTATCAGGTCCACCTGATAGATAACTGAGACTTATTGAGACTTGACAGGTCAGCTGCTCCGGGGGGGCGGCTGTCTCCAGCGTTGCCATGTCTGCTTATTATAAGCGACTTTGGGCTTGTTTGTCCGTAAGGTTGCTTGTAAATATTGGTAGTTGCGACAACGCGTCGCATCGCGACACTTGTAGATTGGCTTTTTTTCAACTAGCCGACGCATATAGGTTTAACATGCTCATGTGGCCTGTAAGTAGGTTCTTTTGGGCTTGTTTTCATAGACCTGGTTGCTTATTTCTCTCCCACAATCTGGCAGCACTGGCTGTCTCTCTCGTCTCTCCTCTCTCGCCAGCTCCCGCTTGCTCTTTATTTTCTATTTTCTCGGTGTCTTTCTCTATCTCTCATCATGCACCTGCACTCCATGTTGTAACTCATGATGTGTCTTGTACATGTACCATCTGCTGTGCATTAACCACCTTACAAAAATGGCTAAAATGACCGATCTACAGTACAAGCGAGTGTGTTTCAAAGTATCTGTGTCATTTTTAGATTTATTTGGCTATTCAAAAATAGCAGATATACAAGCACTCGGTGCCGCGCTATGAGCTTGTATAGGCTATCTGGATTGTTTTTTAGATCGTGAAAATGTGTGCAAATCTTTGAATAAATATTTTTTTAAAGCTAACATTTGTCACTTAAATCTCGTCTCTGCCAAATACATGTCATTTTGGGTGGTCCTAGACATGAAAAAGTTGATAAAATGAAAGAATTATGTTTTTTCCAGGGACCCACAGAAACAAAGATTTGAGTTAAAAATGTTGTTTCAAAATATATATAATTATCAAAGATTTGCGCAAATGTTCACGATTTTTCAAAAATAGCAGATATACAAGCTCATAGCGCGGCACTCGGTGCCGCGCTATGAGCTTGTATATCTGCTATTTTGGAATAGCCCAAAGTATAAAAAAATGGTTAAAGTTCAAATCAAAAATTACACACAGACGCGTGCCCGGATTGAATGGGTTAAGGAACTTTCAGGAGATTTGGGGGATAACATTATTTTATTTGGATATGTGGAGGGGAGTAAAAAGAAAAGAGAAAAAAACGTATAATGACAGAAATGCGTATTATGACATCACCAAAAGAGGGATGCCAGTCTGCTAGAGAGCGGAGCTCCAAGGATGGTGTAGTCGTCAGGATCCACCAATTTGCTGATCTGCTGATTTTGGTGTTCCCGTGACCTTTCCTATTAGCCTGGTAAACCCTCCCTCCAGAAATCTCATTTCCATTTGATTTCTGGAGTGAGTCTGGCCTGATCCGCCTTTCTGCAATATTGGCTCTGTACGCCAAAGGGACGAGCCTATCAGCGTCGTCGCTCATCGTTCTGTGATTGACAGCGACAGTTGGCCAATCAGGTGGCGAGTTCGAGTGAGCCCGAATGAAGCCGAGTGCAGCCTGAGTGCAAAAGACGAACGGCAGCCATTGTTGTTGTCCGAGTGCCTTCACTTCTTACTTTCGTTTTTAAAACGGTCTCAAACTTCTTTTTTGAGGCACGGAATTTACTATTAAGATATCGTTTGGATAGAATTTAGTTGTTTAACTTCATATATGTGGTCAATTAATCATGACAGAGCCTATTTCGCCTGTATCCCAATAAGGCAACCTATTTTAGGCATGGCCGTCTCAAAAGTCCCGTTGCGTCACATAGTCTGGAGGTGGTAAAAATGAACTGCTGATTGGCTGAAGGGGAAAAACGATCATTGGTTGAAGAGGTTGTCAGTCAACGGTATTACTCCCGCCCAACTCCAGCCCACAGCCAATATTGCAGAAAGGCCGATCAGGCCAGACTCACTACAGAAATCAAATGGAAATGAGATTTCTGGAGGGAGGGTTTACCAGGCTACTTTCCTATAGCACCTCTCTCACACACACACACACGCACATGCACAGGCACACGCACATGCACGCGCACGCACACGCACACGCACATGCACACGCACACGCACACGCACATGCACATGCACACGCACATAGACTGTATAAAAGAGATGGACAAAGCCAGACCGCTGGTTTCTACAGACCGAAAATGAAGCCGATTGTTCAGGAATTTGAAATCCGCCGTCTCTAATATAAGCCCAAAAGCACGTCGGTAACAGGAACCGGAAAACAATCCCCAAAGAATGCTATTGGTTGGGTAGCTTGTCAATCAAGAGCGGGGGCGGGGAATGAATGCTATTGATTGTGTAGCTTGTCAATCAAATCATCCCGCCCCTCCTAGAGAATAGCCTACTTTATCGTCAATTTTGAAATAAATGGGACCATAATTTAGCAAAACGCATATCATGATGATTGAAAGGAGACTTTAAACTAGCGACTGGAAGCATATAGAATTTATGACCATTTTTATTAAGGTAAGAAAATCTGGTCTAAAGTTTGTCAAAAACACATCCGCTTGCGTTAAAATAAATGCTTTCTGACACCCGCGGGGGTAAAACACGTAAAACAGCGCCAAACAGGCCATTCATATGAACTGTCTCACTTCCGTATTGGCCTCATTGTAAATATGTCAGGCTGGCCCCTTGGCACACGCACACACACACACACACAGTACTGTATACCAGTGGTTCTCAAACCTTTTCATGTCAAGGACCCCTAAATTGACACTTATTAGCTCGCGGACCCCCATTTGAAAAGATATGCCAGGGACCCCCATAAGAGAAGTTGTTTTTACGGCTCTAGCAGTGATTCTCAACCATTTTAATTTTAAGGACCCCCAGTTTGACATGCATTACGGCTACAGACCCCTATTTAATGACATTTCTATCACTTGGACCGCAATTTATATTGTAAAATCTATGTCAATTTAACTCTGAGAGTGTACAAATGGAACCAAATGGACCCGTTAGGGTCCATTTGGTTCCATTTGTACACTCTCAGAGTTACAGACCCATAAGGGTCCACTTGGTGCCTAATCTATCATTTAGCTGGGGACCCCCTGGAACTCCCTCAAGGACCCCTGGGGGTCCCCGGACCCCACTTTGAGAACCAATGGTATACATCACACACCATACCCCTTCTCTTTCTCCGTTCTCATCCTCTCATCCTCTCCTCCGGCCCCCTGACCGCCATTTGTCACTCGGGAGAGACTGCAGGTCAAGCTGTGGGCCTTCTTCTGGCTGATAATATACGTCCTCCAGGGGGAAAGAAAAGACTGATAATAATCACAAGCTCGCACGAACCGTGGCCACCTCCCCCCACCTCCCCCACCTGCCCGTTTCCCCAAGAACACATTAACTATCTCTGGACTTTACTCCAAGGCCCCCGTACTGACGTCTCTCCATCCATGACGTGCATGGAGAGAGAGAGAGAGTCCCCTCTCAGCGCGTTCAACCCGGTAATGAGTACGTTAGCAGCATCTCTGACACGGGGGAGAGGAGATGCAGGAATGAGGCAGGGGTGGGGAAAAAGTACTCACATTTCTTACTTAAGTAATCGATACTGCAATGTAGAAGTACTCTGCTACGAGTAAAAGTCCGGAATTCAAAATGTATCCCATTTCACACGTGTTCAAATGTATAAAAATCTTTTGAAAATAGCAGATCTACAAGCTCACAATGCGTCGCATCGCGACGCATTGTGAGCTTGTAGATCGGCCATTTTCAAATGGCCGAAATATATATATATAGGGCTGAAGTGGTTAATGTATGTTTTGTAATAATAATAATCAAAATCTACAAAGTAACTACAGTAGTAACTAAAGTTTTCAAATAAATGTAGTGGAGTAAATGTACAACATTTGCCTCTGAGATGTAGTGCAGTAGAAGTTGGAAATTGGAAATACTCAAGTAAAGTACAAATGCCTCAAAGTTGTACTTAAGTACAGTACTTGAGTACATGTACTTGGTTACTTTCCACCACATGCTGGTGGGTAAGACGAGGAAAAAGGCTAGATGGGAAGCAGGGGAGGCTGGACTTACTGGAAAGACAGACACACTTAACCACTTCCAACCTAGTGTACGTCCCTATTCTGGGCATGTTGTCATGTAGGCGGACATCTATCTATAAATTCTCTGAGTCTCTCTGTGTGTGTGTGTGTGTGTGTGTGTGTGTGTGTGCGTGTGCGTGTGCGTGTGCGTTTGTGTGTGTCTCTCCTTCGCGTGTGTCAAGAACTGTCCGCCAATCAACCAGTTTTCAAACAATTTGTCATACGGCTTAAGTGGTTAAGACCCACTTATCTCTATCCCACTTTCTCTCTCTCTCTCTCTCTCTCTCTCTCTCTCTCTCTCTCTCTCTCTCTCTCTCTCTCTCTCTCTCTCTCTCTCCCCTATGCTCAGGTTCAGTATCAACACTGCAATCTAGAAGTACTCTGTTACAAGTAAAACTCATGTCCCATGGCAGAATGTTCCATTTCACAAGTTTTCACATAAAATGTTGAAAAATCGTTTGAAATAGCAGATCTACAAGCTCACAATGTGTCACATCGCGACACATTGTGAGCTTGTAGATCGGCTATTTATAAATGGCCGAAATGTATATATGGCTGAAGTGGGTATAATGTATGTTTTGTAATAATAATCAAAATATACATACTTTAACTAGTAACTACATTTTTTCAAATAATTGTAGTGGAGTAAAAGCACAATATTTGCCTCTGAGATGTAGTGGAGTAGAAGTAAAAGTACTGAAAATTGGAAAAAGTAAAGTAAAAATACCTCAAAATTGTACTTAAGTACAGCACTTGAGTACTGTTACTTTACACCACTGCTATTTACTGTGTTTATTGACTACAGTTCATGCTATACTCTGCCTATTCTGACGTCACACTTGCAAGTGGCTCTGGATAAGAGCGTCTTGTTAAATGCCTGAATTGTAAATCGTAGTATTGAAAGCGAGCAGGGACGTGCACAGATAGGTGGTGATAGAGCACCTGCCCTTTGCCCTCTTGACCAGAAGAAAAACGTTTTTTTTCTTTCCTTCAGTTTACAGCAGGGGTCTTCAACAGGGGGTCCGGGACCCCTAGGGGGTCCTCAGAGTTACTACAGGGGGTCCGCCAAAATCTTTATGTGATATGACTTTCCTTTTTACCATAACCACTCGAAACCTAGCATCCCTTTTCTGAGGAGAACTTTAGCCAAAAATAGCCGATCTACAAGCTCACAACGCCTCGCAGCGCGAGGCGTTGTGAGCTTGTAGATCTGCTATTTTTGGCAAAGAGCTATAGGTGTAGAGGGAAAAAAGAGCAGACCAAGTCAACAAAAAAAAGTACAATTTACTTGAGCACCTGCCCCTCAAAATGTCTGTGCACGCCACTGAAAGCAAGCCCTCCCGTCGCACTACAT
>NW_028155828.1:0-33067 GCF_963454915.1 Gymnoscopelus microlampas | reverse complement strand
GGTGGGTATTTGGGGCGTGCGTGGGGTGGGTATTTGGGGCGTGGGTTGGGTATTTGGGGCGTGCGTGGGGTGGGTATTTGGGGCGTGCGTGGGGTGGGTATTTGGGGCGTGCGTGGGGTGGGTATTTGGGGCGTGCGTGGGGTGGGTATTTGGGGCGTGGGGTGGGTATTTGGGGCGTGCGTGGGGTGGGTATTTGGGGCGTGCGTGGGGTGGGTATTTGGGGCGTGCGTGGGGTGGGTATTTGGGGCGTGGGGTGGGTATTTGGGGCGTGCGTGGGGTGGGTATTTGGGGCGTGCGTGGGGTGGGTATTTGGGGCGTGCGTGGGGTGGGTATTTGGGGCGTGCGTGGGGTGGGTATTTGACTCAGTGAGCACAGTCTTGCGATCGAGAAAGGTCGTCACAGGCAGACCTGTATCCCGAGAGAAGACAGACTATGCACCCACTGCACACAAAAGGAAGTGGAAACCGAGCTACACTTCCTAACCGTCTGTCCATTGTACCAAGACATCAGAGACACATACTTCCCACAGATTACAACCACACACAGAGATTTTGAAAACATGACCAATGACAAAAAACTCCCATATCTGCTGGGCGAAGTACAACAATGTGCAAACACAGCAGCAAGATTCGTGAGCTGCTGTGATAGGAGAAGGATATCGACCGGAACACAACCACCCTAAAGACGAATCATTGTGTATATTCCTGCACTATATTTGCACCCAGTGATCTTGGTACATAGAAATTGATCTATTGAAGATTCTGACTTTCAAATGTACATTTTTTGTTTTGATTGTATTGCTGTATTGTTGTATTGTGCTTTTTGCTTTGGCAATGTAAACGTATGTTTTCTCATGCCAATAAAGCCCTTTGAATTGAAATTGAATTGAATTGTATTTGGGGCGTGGGGTGGGTATTTGGGGCGTGCGTGGGGTGGGTATTTGGGGCGTGCGTGGGGTGGGTATTTGGGGCGTGCGTGGGTGGGTATTTGGGGCGTGCGTGGGGTGGGTATTTGGGGCGTGGGGTGGGTATTTGGGGCGTGCGTGGGGTGGGTATTTGGGGCGTGCGTGGGGTGGGTATTTGGGGCGTGCGTGGGGTGGGTATTTGGGGCGTGGGGTGGGTATTTGGGGCGTGCGTGGGGTGGGTATTTGGGGCGTGCGTGGGGTGGGTATTTGGGGCGTGCGTGGGGTGGGTATTTGGGGCGTGCGTGGGGTGGGTATTTGGGGCGTGCGTGGGGTGGGTATTTGGGGCGTGGGGTGGGTATTTGGGGCGTGCGTGGGGTGGGTATTTGGGGCGTGCGTGGGGTGGGTATTTGGGGCGTGCGTGGGGTGGGTATTTGGGGCGTGGGGTGGGTATTTGGGGCGTGCGTGGGGTGGGTATTTGGGGCGTGCGTGGGGTGGGTATTTGGGGCGTGCGTGGGGTGGGTATTTGGGGCGTGGGGTGGGTATTTGGGGCGTGCGTGGGGTGGGTTTTTGGGGCGTGCGTGGGGTGGGTATTTGGGGCGTGCGTGGGGTGGGTATTTGGGGCGTGGGGTGGGTATTTGGGGCGTGCGTGGGGTGGGTATTTGGGGCGTGCGTGGGGTGGGTATTTGGGGCGTGGGGTGGGTATTTGGGGCGTGCGTGGGGTGGGTTTTTGGGGCGTGCGTGGGGTGGGTATTTGGGGCGTGCGTGGGGTGGGTATTTGGGGCGTGGGGTGGGTATTTGGGGCGTGCGTGGGGTGGGTATTTGGGGCGTGCGTGGGGTGGGTATTTGGGGCGTGCGTGGGGTGGGTATTTGGGGCGTGCGTGGGGTGGGTATTTGGGGCGTGGGGTGGGTATTTGGGGCGTGCGTGGGGTGGGTATTTGGGGCGTGCGTGGGGTGGGTATTTGGGGCGTGCGTGGGGTGGGTATTTGGGGCGTGGGGTGGGTATTTGGGGCGTGCGTGGGGTGGGTATTTGGGGCGTGCGTGGGGTGGGTATTTGGGGCGTGCGTGGGGTGGGTATTTGGGGCGTGCGTGGGGTGGGTATTTGGGGCGTGGGGTGGGTATTTGGGGCGTGCGTGGGGTGGGTATTTGGGGCGTGCGTGGGGTGGGTATTTGGGGCGTGCGTGGGGTGGGTATTTGGGGCGTGCGTGGGGTGGGTATTTGGGGCGTGGGGTGGGTATTTGGGGCGTGCGTGGGGTGGGTATTTGGGGCGTGCGTGGGGTGGGTATTTGGGGCGTGCGTGGGGTGGGTATTTGGGGCGTGGGGTGGGTATTTGGGGCGTGCGTGGGGTGGGTATTTGGGGCGTGCGTGGGGTGGGTATTTGGGGCGTGCGTGGGGTGGGTATTTGGGGCGTGCGTGGGGTGGGTATTTGGGGCGTGGGGTGGGTATTTGGGGCGTGCGTGGGGTGGGTATTTGGGGCGTGCGTGGGGTGGGTATTTGGGGCGTGCGTGGGGTGGGTATTTGGGGCGTGCGTGGGGTGGGTATTTGGGCGTGGGGTGGGTATTTGGGGCGTGCGTGGGGTGGGTATTTGGGGCGTGCGTGGGGTGGGTATTTGGGGCGTGGGGTGGGTATTTGGGGCGTGCGTGGGGTGGGTATTTGGGGCGTGCGTGGGGTGGGTATTTGGGCGTGCGTGGGGTGGGTATTTGGGGCGTGCGTGGGGTGGGTATTTGGGGCGTGGGGTGGGTATTTGGGGCGTGCGTGGGGTGGGTATTTGGGGCGTGCGTGGGGTGGGTATTTGGGGCGTGCGTGGGGTGGGTATTTGGGGCGTGCGTGGGGTGGGTATTTGGGGCGTGGGGTGGGTATTTGGGGCGTGCGTGGGGTGGGTATTTGGGGCGTGCGTGGGGTGGGTATTTGGGGCGTGCGTGGGGTGGGTATTTGGGGCGTGGGGTGGGTATTTGGGGTGTGCGTGGGGTGGGTATTTGGGGCGTGCGTGGGGTGGGTATTTGTGGCGTGCGTGGAGTGGGTATTTGGGGCGTGGGGTGGGTATTTGGGGCGTGCGTGGGGTGGGTATTTGGGGCGTGCGTGGGGTGGGTATTTGGGGCGTGCGTGGGGTGGGTATTTGGGGCGTGCGTGGGGTGGGTATTTGGGGCGTGCGTGGGGTGGGTATTTGGGGCGTGCGTGGGGTGGGTATTTGGGGCGTGGGGTGGGTATTTGGGGCGTGCGTGGGGTGGGTATTTGGGGCGTGCGTGGGGTGGGTATTTGGGGCGTGCGTGGGGTGGGTATTTGGGGCGTGGGGTGGGTATTTGGGGCGTGCGTGGGGTGGGTATTTGGGGCGTGCGTGGGGTGGGTATTTGGGGCGTGCGTGGGGTGGGTATTTGGGGCGTGCGTGGGGTGGGTATTTGGGGCGTGCGTGGGGTGGGTATTTGGGGCGTGCGTGGGTGGGTATTTGGGGCGTGGGGTGGGTATTTGGGCGTGCGTGGGGTGGGTATTTGGGGCGTGCGTGGGGTGGGTATTTGGGGCGTGCGTGGGGTGGGTATTTGGGGCGTGGGGTGGGTATTTGGGGCGTGCGTGGGGTGGGTATTTGGGGCGTGCGTGGGGTGGGTATTTGGGGCGTGCGTGGGGTGGGTATTTGGGGCGTGCGTGGGGTGGGTATTTGGGGCGTGGGGTGGGTATTTGGGGCGTGGGTGGGGTGGGTATTTGGGGCGTGCGTGGGTGGGTATTTGGGGCGTGCGTGGGGTGGGTATTTGGGGCGTGGGGTGGGTATTTGGGGCGTGGGGTGGGTATTTGGGGCGTGCGTGGGGTGGGTATTTGGGGCGAGCGTGGGGTGGGTATTTGGGGCGTGCGTGGGGTGGGTATTTGGGGCGTGGGGTGGGTATTTGGGGCGTGCGTGGGGTGGGTATTTGGGGCGTGCGTGGGGTGGGTATTTGGGGCGTGCGTGGGGTGGGTATTTGGGGCGTGCGTGGGGTGGGTATTTGGGGCGTGTGGTGGGTATTTGGGGCGTGCGTGGGGTGGGTATTTGGGGCGTGCGTGGGGTGGGTATTTGGGGCGTGCGTGGGGTGGGTATTTGGGGCGTGGGGTGGGTATTTGGGGCGTGCGTGGGTGGGTATTTGGGGCGTGCGTGGGGTGGGTATTTGGGGCGTGCGTGGGGTGGGTATTTGGGGCGTGGGGTGGGTATTTGGGGCGTGCGTGGGGTGGGTATTTGGGGCGTGCGTGGGGTGGGTATTTGGGGCGTGCGTGGGGTGGGTATTTGGGCGTGGGGTGGGTATTTGGGGCGTGCGTGGGGTGGGTATTTGGGGCGTGCGTGGGTGGGTATTTGGGGCGTGCGTGGGGTGGGTATTTGGGGCGTGCGTGGGGTGGGTATTTGGGGCGTGCGTGGGGTGGGTATTTGGGGCTATTTGGGGCGATGTGCGTGGGTGTGGGTATTTGGGGCCTGTGCGTGGGGTGGGGTATTTGGGGCGTGCGCTGGGCGTGGGTATTTGGGGCGCGTGCGTGGGGTGGGTATTTGGGGCGTGCGTGGGGTGGGTATTTGGGGGCGTGCGTGGGGTGGGTATTTGGGGCGTGCGTGGGGTGGGTATTTGGGGCGTGCGGGTGGGTATTTGGGGCGTGCGTGGGGTGGGTATTTGGGGGCGTGCGTGGGGGTGGGTATTTGGGGCGGTGCGTGGGGTGGGTATTTGGGGCGTGCGGGGTGGGTATTTGGGGCGTGCGTGGGGTGGGTATTTGGGGCGTGCGTGGGGTGGGTATTTGGGGCGTGCGTGGGGTGGGTATTTGGGGCGTGGGGGTGGGTATTTGGGGCGTGCGTGGGGTGGGTATTTGGGGCGTGCGTGGGGTGGGTATTTGGGGCGTGCGTGGGGTGGGTATTTGGGGCGTGCGTGGGGTGGGTATTTGGGGGCGTGCGTGGGGTGGGTATTTGGGGCGTGCGTGGGGTGGGTATTTGGGGGCGTGCGTGGGGGTGGGTATTTGGGCGTGCGTGGGGTGGGTATTTGGGGGCGTGCGTGGGGTGGGTATTTGGGGCGTGCGTGGGGTGGGTATTTGGGGCGTGCGTGGGGTGGGTATTTGGGGCGTGCGTGGGGTGGGTATTTGGGGGCGTGCGTGGGGTGGGTATTTGGGGCGTGCGTGGGGGTGGGTATTTGGGGCGTGCGTGGGGTGGGTATTTGGGGCGTGGGGTGGGTATTTGGGGCGTGCGTGGGGTGGGTATTTGGGGCGTGCGTGGGGTGGGTATTTGGGGCGTGCGTGGGGTGGGTATTTGGGGGCGTGCGTGGGGTGGGTATTTGGGGTGCGTGGGGTGGGTATTTGGGGCGTGCGTGGGGTGGGTATTTGGGGCGTGCGTGGGGTGGGTATTTGGGGCGTGCGTGGGGTGGGTATTTGGGGGCGTGGGGTGGGTATTTGGGGCGTGCGTGGGGTGGGTATTTGGGGCGTGCGTGGGGTGGGTATTTGGGGCGTGCGTGGGGTGGGTATTTGGGGCGTGCGTGGGGTGGGTATTTGGGGCGTGGGGTGGGTATTTGGGGCGTGCGTGGGGTGGGTATTTGGGGCTGTGCGTGGGGTGGGTATTTGGGGCGTGCGTGGGGTGGGTATTTGGGGCGTGGGGTGGGTATTTGGGGCGTGCGTGGGGTGGGTATTTGGGGCGTGCGTGGGGTGGGTATTTGGGGCGTGCGTGGGGTGGGTATTTGGGGCGTGGGGGTGGGTATTTGGGGCGTGCGTGGGGTGGGTATTTGGGGCGTGCGTGGGGTGGGTATTTGGGGGCGTGCGTGGGGTGGGTATTTGGGGCGTGCGTGGGGTGGGTATTTGGGGCGTGGGGTGGGTATTTGGGGCGTGCGTGGGGGTGGGTATTTGGGGCGTGCGTGGGGTGGGTATTTGGGGCGTGCGTGGGGTGGGTATTTGGGGCGTGCGTGGGGTGGGTATTTGGGGCGTGCGTGGGGTGGGTATTTGGGCGTGCGTGGGGTGGGTATTGGGGCGTGGGGTGGGTATTTGGGGCGTGCGTGGGGTGGGTATTTGGGGCGTGGGGTGGGTATTTGGGGCGTGCGTGGGGTGGGTATTTGGGGCGTGCGTGGGGTGGGTATTTGGGGCGTGCGTGGGGTGGTATTGGGGCGTGCGTGGGGTGGGTATTTGGGGCGTGCGTGGGGTGGGTATTTGGGGCGTGGGGTGGGTATTTGGGGCGTGCGTGGGGTGGGTATTTGGGGCGTGCGTGGGGTGGGTATTTGGGGCGTGCGTGGGGTGGGTATTTGGGGCGTGGGGTGGGTATTTGGGGCGTGCGTGGGGTGGGTATTTGGGCGTGCGTGGGGTGGGTATTTGGGGCGTGCGTGGGGTGGGTATTTGGGGCGTGCGTGGGTGGGTATTTGGGGCGTGCGTGGGGTGGTATTTGGGCGTGGGGTGGGTATTTGGGGCGTGCGTGGGGTGGGTATTTGGGGCGTGCGTGGGGTGGGTATTTGGGGCGTGCGTGGGGTGGGTATTTGGGGCGTGCGTGGGGTGGGTATTTGGGGGCGTGGGGTGGGTATTTGGGGCGTGCGTGGGGTGGGTATTTGGGGCGTGCGTGGGGTGGGTATTTGGGGCGTGCGTGGGGTGGGTATTTGGGGCGTGCGTGGGGTGGGTATTTGGGGCGTGGGTGGGTATTTGGGGCGTGCGTGGGGTGGGTATTTGGGGCGTGCGTGGGGTGGGTATTTGGGGCGGCGTGGGGTGGGTATTTGGGGCGTGGTGGGGTATTTGGGGCGTGCGTGGGGTGGGTATTTGGGGCGTGGGGTGGGTATTTGGGGCGTGCGTGGGGTGGGTATTTGGGGCGTGCGTGGGGTGGGTATTTGGGGCGTGCGTGGGGTGGGTATTTGGGGCGTGCGTGGGGTGGGTATTTGGGGCGTGGGGTGGGTATTTGGGGCGTGCGTGGGGTGGGTATTTGGGGCGTGCGTGGGGTGGGTATTTGGGGCGTGCGTGGGGTGGGTATTTGGGCGGCGTGGGGTGGGTATTTGGGGCGTGCGTGGGGTGGGTATTTGGGGCGTGCGTGGGGTGGGTATTTGGGGCGTGCGTGGGGTGGGTATTTGGGGCGTGGGGTGGGTATTTGGGGCGTGCGTGGGGTGGGTATTTGGGGCGTGCGTGGGGTGGGTATTTGGGGCGTGCGTGGGGTGGGTATTTGGGGCGTGGGGTGGGTATTTGGGGCGTGCGTGGGGTGGGTATTTGGGGCGTGCGTGGGGTGGGTATTTGGGGCGTGCGTGGGGTGGGTATTTGGGGCGTGCGTGGGGTGGGTATTTGGGGCGTGCGTGGGGTGGGTATTTGGGGCGTGCGTGGGGTGGGTATTTGGGGCGTGCGTGGGGTGGGTATTTGGGGCGTGCGTGGGGTGGGTATTTGGGGCGTGCGTGGGGTGGGTATTTGGGGCGTGCGTGGGGTGGGTATTTGGGGCGTGCGTGGGGTGGGTATTTGGGGCGTGCGTGGGGTGGGTATTTGGGGCGTGCGTGGGGTGGGTATTTGGGGCGTGCGTGGGGTGGGTATTTGGGGCGTGGGGTGGGTATTTGGGGCGTGCGTGGGGTGGGTATTTGGGGCGTGCGTGGGGTGGGTATTTGGGGCGTGCGTGGGGTGGGTATTTGGGGCGTGGGGTGGGTATTTGGGGCGTGCGTGGGGTGGGTATTTGGGGCGTGCGTGGGGTGGGTATTTGGGGCGTGCGTGGGGTGGGTATTTGGGGCGTGCGTGGGGTGGGTATTTGGGGCGTGCGTGGGGTGGGTATTTGGGGCGTGCGTGGGGTGGGTATTTGGGGCGTGGGGTGGGTATTTGGGGCGTGCGTGGGGTGGGTATTTGGGGCGTGCGTGGGGTGGGTATTTGGGGCGTGCGTGGGGTGGGTATTTGGGGCGTGCGTGGGGTGGGTATTTGGGGCGTGCGTGGGGTGGGTATTTGGGGCGTGCGTGGGGTGGGTATTTGGGGCGTGCGTGGGGTGGGTATTTGGGGCGTGCGTGGGGTGGGTATTTGGGGCGTGCGTGGGGTGGGTATTTGGGGCGTGCGTGGGGTGGGTATTTGGGGCGTGCGTGGGGTGGGTATTTGGGGCGTGCGTGGGGTGGGTATTTGGGGCGTGGGGATGGGTATTTGGGGCGTGCGTGGGGTGGGTATTTGGGGCGTGCGTGGGGTGGGTATTTGGGGCGTGCGTGGGGTGGGTATTTGGGGCGTGCGTGGGGTGGGTATTTGGGGCGTGGGGTGGGTATTTGGGGCGTGCGTGGGGTGGGTATTTGGGGCGTGCGTGGGGTGGGTATTTGGGGCGTGCGTGGGGTGGGTATTTGGGGCGTGGGGTGGGTATTTGGGGCGTGCGTGGGGTGGGTATTTGGGGCGTGCGTGGGGTGGGTATTTGGGGCGTGCGTGGGGTGGGTATTTGGGGCGTGCGTGGGGTGGGTATTTGGGGCGTGGGGTGGGTATTTGGGGCGTGCGTGGGGTGGGTATTTGGGGCGTGCGTGGGGTGGGTATTTGGGGCGTGCGTGGGGTGGGTATTTGGGGCGTGGGGTGGGTATTTGGGGCGTGCGTGGGGTGGGTATTTGGGGCGTGCGTGGGGTGGGTATTTGGGGCGTGCGTGGGGTGGGTATTTGGGGCGTGGGGTGGGTATTTGGGGCGTGCGTGGGGTGGGTATTTGGGGCGTGCGTGGGGTGGGTATTTGGGGCGTGCGTGGGGTGGGTATTTGGGGCGTGCGTGGGGTGGGTATTTGGGGCGTGGGGTGGGTATTTGGGGCGTGCGTGGGGTGGGTATTTGGGGCGTGCGTGGGGTGGGTATTTGGGGCGTGCGTGGGGTGGGTATTTGGGGCGTGCGTGGGGTGGGTATTTGGGGCGTGCGTGGGGTGGGTATTTGGGGCGTGCGTGGGGTGGGTATTTGGGGCGTGGGGTGGGTATTTGGGGCGTGCGTGGGGTGGGTATTTGGGGCGTGGGGTGGGTATTTGGGGCGTGCGTGGGGTGGGTATTTGGGGCGTGCGTGGGGTGGGTATTTGGGGCGTGCACGGCGTGCGTGCGTGGGGTGGGTATTTGGGGCGTGCGTGGGGTGGGTATTTGGGGCGTGGGGTGGGTATTTGGGGCGTGCGTGGGGTGGGTATTTGGGGCGTGCGTGGGGTGGGTATTTGGGGCGTGCGTGGGGTGGGTATTTGGGGCGTGGGGTGGGTATTTGGGGCGTGCGTGGGGTGGGTATTTGGGGCGTGCGTGGGGTGGGTATTTGGGGCGTGCGTGGGGTGGGTATTTGGGGCGTGCGTGGGGTGGGTATTTGGGGCGTGCGTGGGGTGGGTATTTGGGGCGTGGGGTGGGTATTTGGGGCGTGCGTGGGGTGGGTATTTGGGGCGTGCGTGGGGTGGGTATTTGGGGCGTGCGTGGGGTGGGTATTTGGGGCGTGCGTGGGGTGGGTATTTGGGGCGTGGGGTGGGTATTTGGGGCGTGCGTGGGGTGGGTATTTGGGGCGTGCGTGGGGTGGGTATTTGGGGCGTGCGTGGGGTGGGTATTTGGGGCGTGCGTGGGGTGGGTATTTGGGGCGTGGGGTGGGTATTTGGGGCGTGCGTGGGGTGGGTATTTGGGGCGTGCGTGGGGTGGGTATTTGGGGCGTGCGTGGGGTGGGTATTTGGGGCGTGGGGTGGGTATTTGGGGCGTGCGTGGGGTGGGTATTTGGGGCGTGCGTGGGGTGGGTATTTGGGGCGTGCGTGGGGTGGGTATTTGGGGCGTGCGTGGGGTGGGTATTTGGGGCGTGGGGTGGGTATTTGGGGCGTGCGTGGGGTGGGTATTTGGGGCGTGCGTGGGGTGGGTATTTGGGGCGTGCGTGGGGTGGGTATTTGGGGCGTGGGGTGGGTATTTGGGGCGTGCGTGGGGTGGGTATTTGGGGCGTGCGTGGGGTGGGTATTTGGGGCGTGCGTGGGGTGGGTATTTGGGGCGTGGGGTGGGTATTTGGGGCGTGCGTGGGGTGGGTATTTGGGGCGTGCGTGGGGTGGGTATTTGGGGCGTGCGTGGGGTGGGTATTTGGGGCGTGCGTGGGGTGGGTATTTGACTCAGTGAGCACAGTCTTGCGATCGAGAAAGGTCGTCACAGGCAGACCTGTATCCCGAGAGAAGACAGACTATGCACCCACTGCACACAAAAGGAAGTGGAAACCGAGCTACACTTCCTAACCGTCTGTCAATTGTACCAAGACATCAGAGACACATACTTCCCACAGATTACAACCACACACAGAGATTTTGAAAACATGACCAATGACAAAAAACTCCCATATCTGCTGGGCGAAGTACAACAATGTGCAAACACAGCAGCAAGATTCGTGAGCTGCTGTGATAGGAGAAGGATATCGACCGGAACACAACCACCCTAAAGACGAATCCTTGTGTATATTCCTGCACTATATTTGCACCCAGTGATCTTGGTACATAGAAATTGATCTATTGAAGATTCTGACTTTCAAATGTACATTTTTTGTTTTGATTGTATTGCTGTATTGTTGTATTGTGCTTTTTGCTTTGGCAATGTAAACGTATGTTTTCTCATGCCAATAAAGCCCTTTGAATTGAAATTGAATTGAATTGTATTTGGGGCGTGGGGTGGGTATTTGGGGCGTGCGTGGGGTGGGTATTTGGGGCGTGCGTGGGGTGGGTATTTGGGGCGTGCGTGGGGTGGGTATTTGGGGCGTGCGTGGGGTGGGTATTTGGGGCGTGGGGTGGGTATTTGGGGCGTGCGTGGGGTGGGTATTTGGGGCGTGCGTGGGGTGGGTATTTGGGGCGTGCGTGGGGTGGGTATTTGGGGCGTGCGTGGGGTGGGTATTTGGGGCGTGGGGTGGGTATTTGGGGCGTGCGTGGGGTGGGTATTTGGGGCGTGCGTGGGGTGGGTATTTGGGGCGTGCGTGGGGTGGGTATTTGGGGCGTGGGGTGGGTATTTGGGGCGTGCGTGGGGTGGGTATTTGGGGCGTGCGTGGGGTGGGTATTTGGGGCGTGGGGTGGGTATTTGGGGCGTGCGTGGGGTGGGTATTTGGGGCGTGCGTGGGGTGGGTATTTGGGGCGTGCGTGGGGTGGGTATTTGGGGCGTGGGGTGGGTATTTGGGGCGTGCGTGGGGTGGGTATTTGGGGCGTGCGTGGGGTGGGTATTTGGGGCGTGCGTGGGGTGGGTATTTGGGGCGTGCGTGGGGTGGGTATTTGGGGCGTGGGGTGGGTATTTGGGGCGTGCGTGGGGTGGGTATTTGGGGCGTGGGGTGGGTATTTGGGGCGTGCGTGGGGTGGGTATTTGGGGCGTGCGTGGGGTGGGTATTTGGGGCGTGCACGGCGTGCGTGCGTGGGGTGGGTATTTGGGGCGTGCGTGGGGTGGGTATTTGGGGCGTGGGGTGGGTATTTGGGGCGTGCGTGGGGTGGGTATTTGGGGCGTGCGTGGGGTGGGTATTTGGGGCGTGCGTGGGGTGGGTATTTGGGGCGTGGGGTGGGTATTTGGGGCGTGCGTGGGGTGGGTATTTGGGGCGTGCGTGGGGTGGGTATTTGGGGCGTGCGTGGGGTGGGTATTTGGGGCGTGCGTGGGGTGGGTATTTGGGGCGTGCGTGGGGTGGGTATTTGGGGCGTGGGGTGGGTATTTGGGGCGTGCGTGGGGTGGGTATTTGGGGCGTGCGTGGGGTGGGTATTTGGGGCGTGCGTGGGGTGGGTATTTGGGGCGTGCGTGGGGTGGGTATTTGGGGCGTGGGGTGGGTATTTGGGGCGTGCGTGGGGTGGGTATTTGGGGCGTGCGTGGGGTGGGTATTTGGGGCGTGCGTGGGGTGGGTATTTGGGGCGTGCGTGGGGTGGGTATTTGGGGCGTGGGGTGGGTATTTGGGGCGTGCGTGGGGTGGGTATTTGGGGCGTGCGTGGGGTGGGTATTTGGGGCGTGCGTGGGGTGGGTATTTGGGGCGTGGGGTGGGTATTTGGGGCGTGCGTGGGGTGGGTATTTGGGGCGTGCGTGGGGTGGGTATTTGGGGCGTGCGTGGGGTGGGTATTTGGGGCGTGGGGTGGGTATTTGGGGCGTGCGTGGGGTGGGTATTTGGGGCGTGCGTGGGGTGGGTATTTGGGGCGTGCGTGGGGTGGGTATTTGGGGCGTGGGGTGGGTATTTGGGGCGTGCGTGGGGTGGGTATTTGGGGCGTGCGTGGGGTGGGTATTTGGGGCGTGCGTGGGGTGGGTATTTGGGGCGTGCGTGGGGTGGGTATTTGGGGCGTGGGGTGGGTATTTGGGGCGTGCGTGGGGTGGGTATTTGGGGCGTGCGTGGGGTGGGTATTTGGGGCGTGCGTGGGGTGGGTATTTGGGGCGTGGGGTGGGTATTTGGGGCGTGCGTGGGGTGGGTATTTGGGGCGTGCGTGGGGTGGGTATTTGGGGCGTGCGTGGGGTGGGTATTTGGGGCGTGCGTGGGGTGGGTATTTGACTCAGTGAGCACAGTCTTGCGATCGAGAAAGGTCGTCACAGGCAGACCTGTATCCCGAGAGAAGACAGACTATGCACCCACTGCACACAAAAGGAAGTGGAAACCGAGCTACACTTCCTAACCGTCTGTCCATTGTACCAAGACATCAGAGACACATACTTCCCACAGATTACAACCACACACAGAGATTTTGAAAACATGACCAATGACAAAAAACTCCCATATCTGCTGGGCGAAGTACAACAATGTGCAAACACAGCAGCAAGATTTGTGAGCTGCTGTGATAGGAGAAGGATATCGACCGGAACACAACCACCCTAAAGACGAATCATTGTGTATATTCCTGCACTATATTTGCACCCAGTGATCTTGGTACATAGAAATTGATCTATTGAAGATTCTGACTTTCAAATGTACATTTTTTGTTTTGATTGTATTGCTGTATTGTTGTATTGTGCTTTTTGCTTTGGCAATGTAAACGTATGTTTTCTCATGCCAATAAAGCCCTTTGAATTGAAATTGAATTGAATTGTATTTGGGGCGTGGGGTGGGTATTTGGGGCGTGCGTGGGGTGGGTATTTGGGGCGTGCGTGGGGTGGGTATTTGGGGCGTGCGTGGGGTGGGTATTTGGGGCGTGGGGTGGGTATTTGGGGCGTGCGTGGGGTGGGTATTTGGGGCGTGCGTGGGGTGGGTATTTGGGGCGTGCGTGGGGTGGGTATTTGGGGCGTGGGGTGGGTATTTGGGGCGTGCGTGGGGTGGGTATTTGGGGCGTGCGTGGGGTGGGTATTTGGGGCGTGCGTGGGGTGGGTATTTGGGGCGTGCGTGGGGTGGGTATTTGGGGCGTGCGTGGGGTGGGTATTTGGGGCGTGGGGTGGGTATTTGGGGCGTGCGTGGGGTGGGTATTTGGGGCGTGCGTGGGGTGGGTATTTGGGGCGTGCGTGGGGTGGGTATTTGGGGCGTGGGGTGGGTATTTGGGGCGTGCGTGGAGACATCAGAGACACATACTTCCCACAGATTACAACCACACACAGAGATTTTGAAAACATGACCAATGACAAAAAACTCCCATATCTGCTGGGCGAAGTACAACAATGTGCAAACACAGCAGCAAGATTCGTGAGCTGCTGTGATAGGAGAAGGATATCGACCGGAACACAACCACCCTAAAGACGAATCATTGTGTATATTCCTGCACTATATTTGCACCCAGTGATCTTGGTACATAGAAATTGATCTATTGAAGATTCTGACTTTCAAATGTACATTTTTTGTTTTGATTGTATTGCTGTATTGTTGTATTGTGCTTTTTGCTTTGGCAATGTAAACGTATGTTTTCTCATGCCAATAAAGCCCTTTGAATTGAAATTGAATTGAATTGTATTTGGGGCGTGGGGTGGGTATTTGGGGCGTGCGTGGGGTGGGTATTTGGGGCGTGCGTGGGGTGGGTATTTGGGGCGTGCGTGGGGTGGGTATTTGGGGCGTGCGTGGGGTGGGTATTTGGGGCGTGCGTGGGGTGGGTATTTGGGGCGTGCGTGGGGTGGGTATTTGGGGCGTGGGGTGGGTATTTGGGGCGTGCGTGGGGTGGGTATTTGGGGCGTGCGTGGGGTGGGTATTTGGGGCGTGCGTGGGGTGGGTATTTGGGGCGTGCGTGGGGTGGGTATTTGGGGCGTGCGTGGGGTGGGTATTTGGGGCGTGGGGTGGGTATTTGGGGCGTGCGTGGGGTGGGTATTTGGGGCGTGCGTGGGGTGGGTATTTGGGGCGTGCGTGGGGTGGGTATTTGGGGCGTGCGTGGGGTGGGTATTTGGGGCGTGCGTGGGGTGGGTATTTGGGGCGTGCGTGGGGTGGGTATTTGGGGCGTGGGGTGGGTATTTGGGGCGTGCGTGGGGTGGGTATTTGGGGCGTGCGTGGGGTGGGTATTTGGGGCGTGCGTGGGGTGGGTATTTGGGGCGTGGGGTGGGTATTTGGGGCGTGCGTGGGGTGGGTATTTGGGGCGTGCGTGGGGTGGGTATTTGGGGCGTGCGTGGGGTGGGTATTTGGGGCGTGCGTGGGGTGGGTATTTGGGGCGTGGGGTGGGTATTTGGGGCGTGCGTGGGGTGGGTATTTGGGGCGTGCGTGGGGTGGGTATTTGGGGCGTGCGTGGGGTGGGTATTTGGGGCGTGGGGTGGGTATTTGGGGCGTGCGTGGGGTGGGTATTTGGGGCGTGCGTGGGGTGGGTATTTGGGGCGTGCGTGGGGTGGGTATTTGGGGCGTGCGTGGGGTGGGTATTTGGGGCGTGGGGTGGGTATTTGGGGCGTGCGTGGGGTGGGTATTTGGGGCGTGCGTGGGGTGGGTATTTGGGGCGTGCGTGGGGTGGGTATTTGGGGCGTGCGTGGGGTGGGTATTTGGGGCGTGGGGTGGGTATTTGGGGCGTGCGTGGGGTGGGTATTTGGGGCGTGCGTGGGGTGGGTATTTGGGGCGTGCGTGGGGTGGGTATTTGGGGCGTGGGGTGGGTATTTGGGGCGTGCGTGGGGTGGGTATTTGGGGCGTGCGTGGGGTGGGTATTTGGGGCGTGCGTGGGGTGGGTATTTGGGGCGTGCGTGGGGTGGGTATTTGGGGCGTGGGGTGGGTATTTGGGGCGTGCGTGGGGTGGGTATTTGGGGCGTGCGTGGGGTGGGTATTTGGGGCGTGCGTGGGGTGGGTATTTGGGGCGTGCGTGGGGTGGGTATTTGGGGCGTGCGTGGGGTGGGTATTTGGGGCGTGGGGTGGGTATTTGGGGCGTGCGTGGGGTGGGTATTTGGGGCGTGCGTGGGGTGGGTATTTGGGGCGTGCGTGGGGTGGGTATTTGGGGCGTGGGGTGGGTATTTGGGGCGTGCGTGGGGTGGGTATTTGGGGCGTGCGTGGGGTGGGTATTTGGGGCGTGCGTGGGGTGGGTATTTGGGGCGTGCGTGGGGTGGGTATTTGGGGCGTGCGTGGGGTGGGTATTTGGGGCGTGCGTGGGGTGGGTATTTGGGGCGTGCGTGGGGTGGGTATTTGGGGCGTGCGTGGGGTGGGTATTTGGGGCGTGGGGTGGGTATTTGGGGCGTGCGTGGGGTGGGTATTTGGGGCGTGCGTGGGGTGGGTATTTGGGGCGTGCGTGGGGTGGGTATTTGGGGCGTGGGGTGGGTATTTGGGGCGTGCGTGGGGTGGGTATTTGGGGCGTGCGTGGGGTGGGTATTTGGGGCGTGCGTGGGGTGGGTATTTGGGGCGTGCGTGGGGTGGGTATTTGGGGCGTGGGGTGGGTATTTGGGGCGTGCGTGGGGTGGGTATTTGGGGCGTGCGTGGGGTGGGTATTTGGGGCGTGCGTGGGGTGGGTATTTGGGGCGTGGGGTGGGTATTTGGGGCGTGCGTGGGGTGGGTATTTGGGGCGTGCGTGGGGTGGGTATTTGGGGCGTGCGTGGGGTGGGTATTTGGGGCGTGCGTGGGGTGGGTATTTGGGGCGTGCGTGGGGTGGGTATTTGGGGCGTGGGGTGGGTATTTGGGGCGTGCGTGGGGTGGGTATTTGGGGCGTGCGTGGGGTGGGTATTTGGGGCGTGCGTGGGGTGGGTATTTGGGGCGTGCGTGGGGTGGGTATTTGGAGCGTGGGGTGAATATTTGGGGCGTGCGTGGGGTGGGTATTTGGGGCGTGCGTGGGGTGGGTATTTGGGGCGTGCGTGGGGTGGGTATTTGGGGCGTGCGTGGGGTGGGTATTTGGGGCGTGCGTGGGGTGGGTATTTGGGGCGTGCGTGGGGTGGGTATTTGGGGCGTGGGGTGGGTATTTGGGGCGTGCGTGGGGTGGGTATTTGGGGCGTGCGTGGGGTGGGTATTTGGGGCGTGCGTGGGGTGGGTATTTGGGGCGTGCGTGGGGTGGGTATTTGGGGCGTGGGGTGGGTATTTGGGGCGTGCGTGGGGTGGGTATTTGGGGCGTGCGTGGGGTGGGTATTTGGGGCGTGGGGTGGGTATTTGGGGCGTGCGTGGGGTGGGTATTTGGGGCGTGCGTGGGGTGGGTATTTGGGGCGTGCGTGGGGTGGGTATTTGGGGCGTGGGGTGGGTATTTGGGGCGTGCGTGGGGTGGGTATTTGGGGCGTGCGTGGGGTGGGTATTTGGGGCGTGCGTGGGGTGGGTATTTGGGGCGTGGGGTGGGTATTTGGGGCGTGCGTGGGGTGGGTATTTGGGGCGTGCGTGGGGTGGGTATTTGGGGCGTGCGTGGGGTGGGTACTTGGGGCGTGGGGTGGGTATTTGGGGCGTGCGTGGGGTGGGTATTTGGGGCGTGGGGTGGGTATTTGGGGCGTGCGTGGGGTGGGTATTTGGGGCGTGCGTGGGGTGGGTATTTGGGGCGTGCGTGGGGTGGGTATTTGGGGCGTGGGGTGGGTATTTGGGGCGTGCGTGGGGTGGGTATTTGGGGCGTGCGTGGGGTGGGTATTTGGGGCGTGGGGTGGGTATTTGGGGCGTGGGGTGGGTATTTGGGGCGTGCGTGGGGTGGGTATTTGGGGCGTGCGTGGGGTGGGTATTTGGGGCGTGCGTGGGGTGGGTATTTGGGGCGTGCGTGGGGTGGGTATTTGGGGCGTGCGTGGGTATTTGGGGCGTGCGTGGGGTGGGTATTTGGGGCGTGCGTGGGGTGGGTATTTGGGGCGTGCGTGGGGTGGGTATTTGGGGCGTGGGGTGGGTATTTGGGGCGTGCGTGGGGTGGGTATTTGGGGCGTGCGTGGGGTGGGTATTTGGGGCGTGCGTGGGGTGGGTATTTGGGGCGTGGGGTGGGTATTTGGGGCGTGCGTGGGGTGGGTATTTGGGGCGTGCGTGGGGTGGGTATTTGGGGCGTGCGTGGGGTGGGTATTTGGGGCGTGCGTGGGGTGGGTATTTGGGGCGTGGGGTGGGTATTTGGGGCGTGCGTGGGGTGGGTATTTGGGGCGTGCGTGGGGTGGGTATTTGGGGCGTGCGTGGGGTGGGTATTTGGGGCGTGCGTGGGGTGGCTATTTGGGGCGTGGGGTGGGTATTTGGGGCGTGCGTGGGGTGGGTATTTGGGGCGTGCGTGGGGTGGGTATTTGGGGCGTGGGGTGGGTATTTGGGGCGTGCGTGGGGTGGGTATTTGGGGCGTGCGTGGGGTGGGTATTTGGGGCGTGCGTGGGGTGGGTATTTGGGGCGTGCGTGGGGTGGGTATTTGGGGCGTGGGGTGGGTATTTGGGGCGTGCGTGGGGTGGGTATTTGGGGCGTGCTTGGGGTGGGTATTTGGGGCGTGCGTGGGGTGGGTATTTGGGGCGTGCGTGGGGTGGGTATTTGGGGTGTGCGTGGGGTGGGTATTTGGGGCGTGGGGTGGGTATTTGGGGCGTGCGTGGGGTGGGTATTTGGGGCGTGCGTGGGGTGGGTATTTGGGGCGTGCGTGGGGTGGGTATTTGGGGCGTGGGGTGGGTATTTGGGGCGTGCGTGGGGTGGGTATTTGGGGCGTGCGTGGGGTGGGTATTTGGGGCGTGCGTGGGGTGGGTATTTGGGGCGTGCGTGGGGTGGGTATTTGGGGCGTGGGGTGGGTATTTGGGGCGTGCGTGGGGTGGGTATTTGGGGCGTGCGTGGGGTGGGTATTTGGGGCGTGCGTGGGGTGGGTATTTGGGGCGTGGGGTGGGTATTTGGGGCGTGCGTGGGGTGGGTATTTGGGGCGTGCGTGGGGTGGGTATTTGGGGCGTGCGTGGGGTGGGTATTTGGGGCGTGGGGTGGGTATTTGGGGCGTGCGTGGGGTGGGTATTTGGGGCGTGCGTGGGGTGGGTATATGGGGCGTGCGTGGGGTGGGTATTTGGGGCGTGCGTGGGGTGGGTATTTGGGGCGTGGGGTGGGTATTTGGGGCGTGCGTGGGGTGGGTATTTGGGGCGTGCGTGGGGTGGGTATTTGGGGCGTGCGTGGGGTGGGTATTTGGGGCGTGGGGTGGGTATTTGGGGTGTGCGTGGGGTGGGTATTTGGGGCGTGCGTGGGGTGGGTATTTGTGGCGTGCGTGGGGTGGGTATTTGGGGCGTGGGGTGGGTATTTGGGGCGTGCGTGGGGTGGGTATTTGGGGCGTGCGTGGGGTGGGTATTTGGGGCGTGCGTGGGGTGGGTATTTGGGGCGTGCGTGGGGTGGGTATTTGGGGCGTGCGTGGGGTGGGTATTTGGGGCGTGGGGTGGGTATTTGGGGCGTGCGTGGGGTGGGTATTTGGGGCGTGCGTGGGGTGGGTATTTGGGGCGTGCGTGGGGTGGGTATTTGGGGCGTGGGGTGGGTATTTGGGGCGTGCGTGGGGTGGGTATTTGGGGCGTGCGTGGGGTGGGTATTTGGGGCGTGCGTGGGGTGGGTATTTGGGGCGTGCGTGGGGTGGGTATTTGGGGCGTGGGGTGGGTATTTGGGGCGTGCGTGGGGTGGGTATTTGGGGCGTGCGTGGGGTGGGTATTTGGGGCGTGCGTGGGGTGGGTATTTGGGGCGTGGGGTGGGTATTTGGGGCGTGCGTGGGGTGGGTATTTGGGGCGTGCGTGGGGTTGGTATTTGGGGCGTGCGTGGGGTGGGTATTTGGGGCGTGCGTGGGTGGGTATTTGGGGCGTGGGTTGGGTATTTGGGGCGTGCGTGGGGTGGGTATTTGGGGCGTGCGTGGGGTGGGTATTTGGGGCGTGCGTGGGGTGGGTATTTGGGGCGTGCGTGGGGTGGGTATTTGGGGCGTGGGGTGGGTATTTGGGGCGTGCGTGGGGTGGGTATTTGGGGCGTGCGTGGGGTGGGTATTTGGGGCGTGCGTGGGGTGGGTATTTGGGGCGTGCGTGGGGTGGGTATTTGGGGCGTGGGGTGGGTATTTGGGGCGTGCGTGGGGTGGGTATTTGGGGCGTGCGTGGGGTGGGTATTTGGGGCGTGCGTGGGGTGGGTATTTGGGGCGTGCGTGGGGTGGGTATTTGGGGCGTGGGGTGGGTATTTGGGGCGTGCGTGGGGTGGGTATTTGGGGCGTGCGTGGGGTGGGTATTTGGGGCGTGCGTGGGGTGGGTATTTGGGGCGTGCGTGGGGTGGGTATTTGGGGTGTGGGGTGGGTATTTGGGGCGTGCGTGGGGTGGGTATTTGGGGCGTGCGTGGGGTGGGTATTTGGGGCGTGCGTGGGGTGGGTATTTGGGGCGTGGGGTGGGTATTTGGGGCGTGCGTGGGGTGGGTATTTGGGGCGTGCGTGGGGTGGGTATTTGGGGCGTGCGTGGGGTGGGTATTTGGGGCGTGCGTGGGGTGGGTATTTGGGGCGTGCGTGGGGTGGGTATTTGGTGCGTGGGGTGGGTATTTGGGGCGTGGGGTGGGTATTTGGGGCGTGCGTGGGGTGGGTATTTGGGGCGTGCGTGGGGTGGGTATTTGGGGCGTGCGTGGGGTGGGTATTTGGGGCGTGCGTGGGGTGGGTATTTGGGGCGTGGGGTGGGTATTTGGGGCGTGCGTGGGGTGGGTATTTGGGGCGTGCGTGGGGTGGGTATTTGGGGCGTGCGTGGGGTGGGTATTTGGGGCGTGGGGTGGGTATTTGGGGCGTGGGGTGGGTATTTGGGGCGTGCGTGGGGTGGGTATTTGGGGCGTGCGTGGGGTGGGTATTTGGGGCGTGGGGTGGGTATTTGGGGCGTGCGTGGGGTGGGTATTTGGGGCGTGCGTGGGGTGGGTATTTGGGGCGTGCGTGGGGTGGGTATTTGGGGCGTGCGTGGGGTGGGTATTTGGGGCGTGGGGGTGGGTATTTGGGGCGTGCGTGGGGTGGGTATTTGGGGCGTGCGTGGGGTGGGTATTTGGGGCGTGCGTGGGGTGGGTATTTGGGGCGTGGGGTGGGTATTTTGGGCGTGCGTGGGGTGGGTATTTGGGGCGTGCGTGGGGTGGGTATTTGGGGCGTGCGTGGGGTGGGTATTTGGGGCGTGCGTGGGGTGGGTATTTGGGGCGTGGGGTGGGTATTTTGGGCGTGCGTGGGGTGGGTATTTGGGGCGTGCGTGGGGTGGGTATTTGGGGCGTGCGTGGGGTGGGTATTTGGGGCGTGCGTGGGGTGGGTATTTGGGGCATGGGGTGGGTATTTGGGGCGTGCGTGGGGTGGGTATTTGGGGCGTGCGTGGGGTGGGTATTTGGGGCGTGCGTGGGGTGGGTATTTGGGGCGTGGGGTGGGTATTTGGGGCGTGCGTGGGGTGGGTATTTGGGGCGTGCGTGGGGTGGGTATTTGGGGCGTGCGTGGGGTGGGTATTTGGGGCGTGCGTGGGGTGGGTATTTGGGGCGTGGGGTGGGTATTTGGGGCGTGCGTGGGGTGGGTATTAGGGGCGTGCGTGGGGTGGGTATTTGGGGCGTGCGTGGGGTGGGTATTTGGGGCGTGCGTGGGGTGGGTATTTGGGGCGTGGGGTGGGTATTTGGGGCGTGCGTGGGGTGGGTATTTGGGGCGTGCGTGGGGTGGGTATTTGGGGCGTGCGTGGGGTGGGTATTTGGGGCGTGGGGTGGGTATTTGGGGCGTGCGTGGGGTGGGTATTTGGGGCGTGCGTGGGGTGGGTATTTGGGGCGTGCGTGGGGTGGGTATTTGGGGCGTGCGTGGGGTGGGTATTTGGGGCGTGGGGTGGGTATTTGGGGCGTGCGTGGGGTGGGTATTTGGGGCGTGCGTGGGGTGGGTATTTGGGGCGTGCGTGGGGTGGGTATTTGGGGCGTGGGGTGGGTATTTGGGGCGTGCGTGGGGTGGGTATTTGGGGCGTGCGTGGGGTGGGTATTTGGGGCGTGCGTGGGGTGGGTATTTGGGGCGTGGGGTGGGTATTTGGGGCGTGCGTGGGGTGGGTATTTGGGGCGTGCGTGGGGTGGGTATTTGGGGCGTGCGTGGGGTGGGTATTTGGGGCGTGGGGTGGGTATTTGGGGCGTGCGTGGGGTGGGTATTTGGGGCGTGCGTGGGGTGGGTATTTGGGGCGTGCGTGGGGTGGGTATCTGGGGCGTGCGTGGGGTGGGTATTTGGGGCGTGGGGTGGGTATTTGGGGCGTGCGTGGGGTGGGTATTTGGGGCGTGCGTGGGGTGGGTATTTGGGGCGTGCGTGGGGTGGGTATTTGGGGCGTGCGTGGGGTGGGTATTTGGGGCGTGGGGTGGGTATTTGGGGCGTGCGTGGGGTGGGTATTTGGGGCGTGCGTGGGGTGGGTATTTGGGGCGTGCGTGGGGTGGGTATTTGGGGCGTGCGTGGGGTGGGTATTTGGGGCGTGCGTGGGGTGGGTATTTGGGGCGTGGGGTGGGTATTTGGGGCTTGCGTGGGGTGGGTATTTGGGGCGTGCGTGGGGTGGGTATTTGGGGCGTGCGTGGGGTGGGTATTTGGGGCGTGGGGTGGGTATTTGGGGCGTGCGTGGGGTGGGTATTTGGGGCGTGCGTGGGGTGGGTATTTGGGGCGTGCGTGGGGTGGGTATTTGGGGCGTGCGTGGGGTGGGTATTTGGGGCGTGGGGTGGGTATTTGGGGCGTGCGTGGGGTGGGTATTTGGGGCGTGCGTGGGGTGGGTATTTGGGGCGTGCGTGGGGTGGGTATTTGGGGCGTGCGTGGGGTGGGTATTTGGGGCGTGGGGTGGGTATTTGGGGCGTGCGTGGGGTGGGTATTTGGGGCGTGCGTGGGGTGGGTATTTGGGGCGTGCGTGGGGTGGGTATTTGGGGCGTGGGGTGGGTATTTGGGGCGTGCGTGGGGTGGGTATTTGGGGCGTGCGTGGGTAGGGTATTTGGGACGTGCGTGGGGTGGGTATTTGGGGCGTGCGTGGGGTGGGTATTTGGGGCGTGGGGTGGGTATTTGGGGCGTGCGTGGGGTGGGTATTTGGGGCGTGCGTGGGGTGGGTATTTGGGGCGTGCGTGGGGTGGGTATTTGGGGCGTGCGTGGGGTGGGTATTTGGGGCGTGGGGTGGGTATTTGGGGCGTGCGTGGGGTGGGTATTTGGGGCGTGCGTGGGGTGGGTATTTGGGGCGTGGGGTGGGTATTTGGGGCGTGCGTGGGGTGGGTATTTGGGGCGTGCGTGGGGTGGGTATTTGGGGCGTGCGTGGGGTGGGTATTTGGGGCGTGCGTGGGGTGGGTATTTGGGGCGTGGGGTGGGTATTTGGGGCGTGCGTGGGGTGGGTATTTGGGGCGTGCGTGGGGTGGGTATTTGGGGCGTGCGTGGGGTGGGTATTTGGGGCGTGGGGTGGGTATTTGGGGCGTGCGTGGGGTGGGTATTTGGGGCGTGCATGGGGTGGGTATTTGGGGCGTGCGTGGGGTGGGTATTTGGGGCGTGGGGTGGGTATTTGGGGCGTGCGTGGGGTGGGTATTTGGGGCGTGCGTGGGGTGGGTATTTGGGGCGTGCATGGGGTGGGTATTTGGGGCGTGCGTGGGGTGGGTATTTGGGGCGTGCGTGGGGTGGGTATTTGGGGCGTGCGTGGGGTGGGTATTTGGGGCGTGCGTGGGGTGGGTATTTGGGGCGTGGGGTGGGTATTTGGGGCGTGCGTGGGGTGGGTATTTGGGGCGTGCGTGGGGTGGGTATTTGGGGCGTGGGGTGGGTATTTGGGGCGTGCGTGGGGTGGGTATTTGGGGCGTGCGTGGGGTGGGTATTTGGGCGTGCGTGGGGTGGGTATTTGGGGCGTGGGGTGGGTATTTGGGGCGTGCGTGGGGTGGGTATTTGGGGCGTGCGTGGGGTGGGTATTTGGGGCGTGCGTGGGGTGGGTATTTGGGGCGTGGGGGTGGGTATTTGGGGCGTGCGTGGGGTGGGTATTTGGGGCGTGCGTGGGGTGGGTATTTGGGGCGTGGGGTGGGTATTTGGGGCGTGCGTGGGGTGGGTATTTGGGGCGTGCGTGGGGTGGGTATTTGGGGCGTGCGTGGGGTGGGTATTTGGGGCGTGGGGTGGGTATTTGGGGCGTGCGTGGGGTGGGTATTTGGGGCGTGCGTGGGGTGGGTATTTGGGGCGTGCGTGGGGTGGGTATTTGGGGCGTGGGGTGGGTATTTGGGGCGTGCGTGGGGTGGGTATTTGGGGCGTGCGTGGGGTGGGTATTTGGGGCGTGCGTGGGGTGGGTATTTGGGGCGTGCGTGGGGTGGGTATTTGGGGCGTGGGGTGGGTATTTGGGGCGTGCGTGGGGTGGGTATTTGGGGCGTGCGTGGGGTGGGTATTTGGGGCGTGCGTGGGGTGGGTATTTGGGGCGTGCGTGGGGTGGGTATTTGGGGCGTGCGTGGGGTGGGTATTTGGGGCGTGCGTGGGGTGGGTATTTGGGGCGTGCGTGGGGTGGGTATTTGGTGCGTGGGGTGGGTATTTGGGGCGTGGGGTGGGTATTTGGGGCGTGCGTGGGGTGGGTATTTGGGGCGTGCGTGGGGTGGGTATTTGGGGCGTGCGTGGGGTGGGTATTTGGGGCGTGGGGTGGGTATTTGGGGCGTGCGTGGGGTGGGTATTTGGGGCGTGCGTGGGGTGGGTATTTGGGGCGTGCGTGGGGTGGGTATTTGGGGCGTGGGGTGGGTATTTGGGGCGTGGGGTGGGTATTTGGGGCGTGCGTGGGGTGGGTATTTGGGGCGTGCGTGGGGTGGGTATTTGGGGCGTGCGTGGGGTGGGTATTTGGGGCGTGGGGTGGGTATTTGGGGCGTGCGTGGGGTGGGTATTTGGGGCGTGCGTGGGGTGGGTATTTGGGGCGTGCGTGGGGTGGGTATTTGGGGCGTGGGGTGGGGTATTTGGGGCGTGCGTGGGGGTGGGTATTTGGGGCGTGCGTGGGGTGGGTATTTGGGGCGTGCGTGGGGTGGGTATTTGGGGCGTGGGGTGGGTATTTGGGGCGTGCGTGGGGTGGGTATTTGGGGCGTGCGTGGGGTGGGTATTTGGGGCGTGCGTGGGGTGGGTATTTGGGGCGTGCGTGGGGTGGGTATTTGGGGCGTGGGGTGGGTATTTGGGGCGTGCGTGGGGTGGGTATTTGGGGCGTGCGTGGGGTGGGTATTTGGGGCGTGCGTGGGGTGGGTATTTGGGGCGTGCGTGGGGTGGGTATTTGGGGCGTGGGGTGGGTATTTGGGGCGTGCGTGGGGTGGGTATTTGGGGCGTGCGTGGGGTGGGTATTTGGGGCGTGCGTGGGGTGGGTATTTGGGGCGTGGGGTGGGTATTTGGGGCGTGCGTGGGGTGGGTATTTGGGGCGTGCGTGGGGTGGGTATTTGGGGCGTGCGTGGGGTGGGTATTTGGGGCGTGCGTGGGGTGGGTATTTGGGGCGTGGGTGGGTATTTGGGGCGTGCGTGGGGTGGGTATTTGGGGCGTGCGTGGG
The DNA here is from genome assembly GCF_963454915.1 of Gymnoscopelus microlampas. Classification (NCBI taxonomy): domain Eukaryota; kingdom Metazoa; phylum Chordata; class Actinopteri; order Myctophiformes; family Myctophidae; genus Gymnoscopelus; species Gymnoscopelus microlampas. Next base: position 8,635 of record NW_028155828.1, on the reverse strand, counting down.
GTGGGTATTTGGGGCGTGCGTGGGGTGGGTATTTGGGGCGTGCGTGGGGTGGGTATTTGGGGCGTGGGGTGGGTATTTGGGGCGTGCGTGGGGTGGGTATTTGGGGCGTGCGTGGGGTGGGTATTTGGGGCGTGCGTGGGGTGGGTATTTGGGGCGTGCGTGGGGTGGGTATTTGGGGCGTGGGGTGGGTATTTGGGGCGTGCGTGGGGTGGGTATTTGGGGCGTGCGTGGGGTGGGTATTTGGGGCGTGCGTGGGGTGGGTATTTGGGGCGTGCGTGGGGTGGGTATTTGGGGCGTGGGGTGGGTATTTGGGGCGTGCGTGGGGTGGGTATTTGGGGCGTGCGTGGGGTGGGTATTTGGGGCGTGCGTGGGGTGGGTATTTGGGGCGTGGGGTGGGTATTTGGGGCGTGCGTGGGGTGGGTATTTGGGGCGTGCGTGGGGTGGGTATTTGGGGCGTGCGTGGGGTGGGTATTTGGGGCGTGGGGTGGGTATTTGGGGCGTGCGTGGGGTGGGTATTTGGGGCGTGCGTGGGGTGGGTATTTGGGGCGTGCGTGGGGTGGGTATTTGGGGCGTGCGTGGGGTGGGTATTTGGGGCGTGGGGTGGGTATTTGGGGCGTGCGTGGGGTGGGTATTTGGGGCGTGCGTGGGGTGGGTATTTGGGGCGTGCGTGGGGTGGGTATTTGGGGCGTGCGTGGGGTGGGTATTTGGGGCGTGCGTGGGGTGGGTATTTGGGGCGTGCGTGGGGTGGGTATTTGGGGCGTGCGTGGGGTGGGTATTTGGGGCGTGGGGTGGGTATTTGGGGCGTGCGTGGGGTGGGTATTTGGGGCGTGCGTGGGGTGGGTATTTGGGGCGTGCGTGGGGTGGGTATTTGGGGCGTGCGTGGGGTGGGTATTTGGGGCGTGCGTGGGGTGGGTATTTGGGGCGTGCGTGGGGTGGGTATTTGGGGCGTGCGTGGGGTGGGTATTTGGGGCGTGCGTGGGGTGGGTATTTGGGGCGTGCGTGGGGTGGGTGTTTGGGGCGTGGGGTGGGTATTTGGGGCGTGCGTAGGGTTGGTATTTGGGGCGTGCGTGGGGTGGGTATTTGGGGCGTGCGTGGGGTGGGTATTTGGGGCGTGCGTGGGGTGGGTATTTGGGGCGTGGGGTGGGTATTTGGGGCGTGCGTGGGGTGGGTATTTGGGGCGTGCGTGGGGTGGGTATTTGGGGCGTGCGTGGGGTGGGTATTTGGGGCGTGGGGTGGGTATTTGGGGCGTGCGTGGGGTGGGTATTTGGGGCGTGCGTGGGGTGGGTATTTGGGGCGTGCGTGGGGTGGGTATTTGGGGCGTGGGGTGGGTATTTGGGGCGTGCGTGGGCTGGGTATTTGGGGCGTGCGTGGGGTGGGTATTTGGGGCGTGCGTGGGGTGGGTATTTGGGGCGTGCGTGGGGTGGGTATTTGGGGCGTGGGGTGGGTATTTGGGGCGTGCGTGGGGTGGGTATTTGGGGCGTGCGTGGGGTGGGTATTTGGGGGCGTGCGTGGGGTGGGTATTTGGGGCGTGGGGTGGGTATTTGGGGCGTGCGTGGGGTGGGTATTTGGGGCGTGCGTGGGGTGGGTATTTGGGGCGTGCGTGGGGTGGGTATTTGGGGCGTGCGTGGGGTGGGTATTTGGGGCGTGGGGTGGGTATTTGGGGCGTGCGTGGGGTGGGTATTTGGGGCGTGCGTGGGGTGGGTATTTGGGGCGTGCGTGGGGTGGGTATTTGGGGCGTGCGTGGGGTGGGTATTTGGGGCGTGGGGTGGGTATTTGGGGCGTGCGTGGGGTGGGTATTTGGGGCGTGCGTGGGGTGGGTATTTGGGGCGTGCGTGGGGTGGGTATTTGGGGCGTGGGGTGGGTATTTGGGGCGTGCGTGGGGTGGGTATTTGGGGCGTGCGTGGGGTGGGTATTTGGGGCGTGCGTGGGGTGGGTATTTGGGGCGTGCGTGGGGTGGGTATTTGGGGGCGTGGGGTGGGTATTTGGGGCGTGCGTGGGGTGGGTATTTGGGGCGTGCGTGGGGTGGGTATTTGGGGCGTGCGTGGGGTGGGTATTTGGGGCGTGGGGTGGGTATTTGGGGCGTGCGTGGGGTGGGTATTTGGGGCGTGCGTGGGGTGGGTATTTGGGGCGTGGGGTGGGTATTTGGGGCGTGCGTGGGGTGGGTATTTGGGGCGTGCGTGGGGTGGGTATTTGGGGCGTGCGTGGGGTGGGTATTTGGGGCGTGCGTGGGGTGGGTATTTGGGGCGTGGGGTGGGTATTTGGGGCGTGCGTGGGGTGGGTATTTGGGGCGTGCGTGGGGTGGGTATTTGGGGCGTGCGTGGGGTGGGTATTTGGGGCGTGGGGTGGGTATTTGGGGCGTGCGTGGGGTGGGTATTTGGGGCGTGCGTGGGGTGGGTATTTGGGGCGTGCGTGGGGTGGGTATTTGGGGCGTGCGTGGGGTGGGTATTTGGGGCGTGGGGTGGGTATTTGGGGCGTGCGTGGGGTGGGTATTTGGGGCGTGCGTGGGGTGGGTATTTGGGGCGTGCGTGGGGTGGGTATTTGGGGCGTGCGTGGGGTGGGTATTTGGGGCGTGGGGTGGGTATTTGGGGCGTGCGTGGGGTGGGTATTTGGGGCGTGCGTGGGGTGGGTATTTGGGGCGTGGGGTGGGTATTTGGGGCGTGCGTGGGGTGGGTATTTGGGGCGTGCGTGGGGTGGGTATTTGGGGCGTGCGTGGGGTGGGTATTTGGGGCGTGCGTGGGGTGGGTATTTGGGGCGTGGGGTGGGTATTTGGGGCGTGCGTGGGGTGGGTATTTGGGGCGTGCGTGGGGTGGGTATTTGGGGCGTGCGTGGGGTGGGTATTTGGGGCGTGCGTGGGGTGGGTATTTGGGGCGTGCGTGGGGTGGGTATTTGGGGCGTGGGGTGGGTATTTGGGGCGTGCGTGGGGTGGGTATTTGGGGCGTGCGTGGGGTGGGTATTTGGGGCGTGGGGTGGGTATTTGGGGCGTGCGTGGGGTGGGTATTTGGGGCGTGCGTGGGGTGGGTATTTGGGGCGTGCGTGGGGTGGGTATTTGGGGCGTGCGTGGGGTGGGTATTTGGGGCGTGGGGTGGGTATTTGGGGCGTGCGTGGGGTGGGTATTTGGGGCGTGCGTGGGGTGGGTATTTGGGGCGTGGGGTGGGTATTTGGGGCGTGCGTGGGGTGGGTATTTGGGGCGTGCGTGGGGTGGGTATTTGGGGCGTGCGTGGGGTGGGTATTTGGGGCGTGCGTGGGGTGGGTATTTGGGGCGTGGGGTGGGTATTTGGGGCGTGCGTGGGGTGGGTATTTGGGGCGTGCGTGGGGTGGGTATTTGGGGCGTGCGTGGGGTGGGTATTTGGGGCGTGGGGTGGGTATTTGGGGCGTGCGTGGGGTGGGTATTTGGGGCGTGCGTGGGGTGGGTATTTGGGGCGTGCGTGGGGTGGGTATTTGGGGCGTGCGTGGGGTGGGTATTTGGGGCGTGGGGTGGGTATTTGGGGCGTGCGTGGGGTGGGTATTTGGGGCGTGCGTGGGGTGGGTATTTGGGGCGTGCGTGGGGTGGGTATTTGGGGCGTGGGGTGGGTATTTGGGGCGTGCGTGGGGTGGGTATTTGGGGCGTGCGTGGGGTGGGTATTTGGGGCGTGGGGTGGGTATTTGGGGCGTGCGTGGGGTGGGTATTTGGGGCGTGCGTGGGGTGGGTATTTGGGGCGTGCGTGGGGTGGGTATTTGGGGCGTGCGTGGGGTGGGTATTTGGGGCGTGGGGTGGGTATTTGGGGCGTGCGTGGGGTGGGTATTTGGGGCGTGCGTGGGGTGGGTATTTGGGGCGTGCGTGGGGTGGGTATTTGGGGCGTGCGTGGGGTGGGTATTTGGGGCGTGGGGTGGGTATTTGGGGCGTGCGTGGGGTGGGTATTTGGGGCGTGCGTGGGGTGGGTATTTGGGGCGTGCGTGGGGTGGGTATTTGGGGCGTGCGTGGGGTGGGTATTTGGGGCGTGGGGTGGGTATTTGGGCGTGCGTGGGGTGGGTATTTGGGGCGTGCGTGGGGTGGGTATGTGGGGCGTGGGGTGGGTATTTGGGGCGTGCGTGGGGTGGGTATTTGGGGCGTGCGTGGGGTGGGTATTTGGGGCGTGCGTGGGGTGGGTATTTGGGGCGTGCGTGGGGTGGGTATTTGGGGCGTGGGGTGGGTATTTGGGGCGTGCGTGGGGTGGGTATTTGGGGCGTGCGTGGGGTGGGTATTTGGGGCGTGCGTGGGGTGGGTATTTGGGGCGTGCGTGGGGTGGGTATTTGGGGCGTGCGTGGGGTGGGTATTTGGGGCGTGGGGTGGGTATTTGGGGCGTGCGTGGGGTGGGTATTTGGGGCGTGCGTGGGGTGGGTATTTGGGGCGTGGGGTGGGTATTTGGGGCGTGCGTGGGGTGGGTATTTGGGGCGTGCGTGGGGTGGGTATTTGGGGCGTGCGTGGGGTGGGTATTTGGGGCGTGCGTGGGGTGGGTATTTGGGGCGTGGGGTGGGTATTTGGGGCGTGCGTGGGGTGGGTATTTGGGGCGTGCGTGGGGTGGGTATTTGGGGCGTGCGTGGGGTGGGTATTTGGGGCGTGCGTGGGGTGGGTATTTGGGGCGTGCGTGGGGCCCCAAAACGCCCCAAATACCCACCCCACGCACGCCCCAAATACCCACCCCACGCACGCCCCAAATACCCACCCCACGCCCCAAATACCCACCCCACGCACGCCCCAAATACCCACCCCACGCACGCCCCAAATACCCACCCCACGCACGCCCCAAATACCCACCCCACGCCCCAAATACCCACCCCACGCACGCCCCAAATACCCACCCCACGCACGCCCCAAATACCCACCCCACGCACGCCCCAAATACCCACCCCACGCACGCCCCAAATACCCACCCCACGCCCCAAATACCCACCCCACGCACGCCCCAAATACCCACCCCACGCACGCCCCAAATACCCACCCCACGCACGCCCCAAATACCCACCCCACGCACGCCCCAAATACCCACCCCACGCCCCAAATACCCACCCCACGCACGCCCCAAATACCCACCCCACGCACGCCCCAAATACCCACCCCACGCCCCAAATACCCACCCCACGCACGCCCCAAATACCCACCCCACGCACGCCCCAAATACCCACCCCACGCACGCCCCAAATACCCACCCCACGCACGCCCCAAATACCCACCCCACGCCCCAAATACCCACCCCACGCACGCCCCAAATACCCACCCCACGCACGCCCCAAATACCCACCCCACGCACGCCCCAAATACCCACCCCACGCCCAAAATACCCACCCCAAGCACGCCCCAAATACCCACCCCACGCACGCCCCAAATACCCACCCCACGCACGCCCCAAATACCCACCCCACGCCCCAAATACCCACCCCACGCACGCCCCAAATACCCACCCCACGCACGCCCCAAATACCCACCCCACGCACGCCCCAAATACCCACCCCACGCCCCAAATACCCACCCCACGCACGGCCCAAATACCCACCCCACGCACGCCCCAAATACCCACCCCACGCACGCCCCAAATACCCACCCCACGCCCCAAATACCCACCCCACGCCCCAAATACCCACCCCACGCACGCCCCAAATACCCACCCCACGCACGCCCCAAATACCCACCCCACGCACGCCCCAAATACTTACCCCACGCCCCAAATACCCACCCCACGCACGCCCCAAATACCCACCCCAGGCACGCCCCAAATACCCACCCCACGCACGCCCCAAATACCCACCCCACGCACGCCCCAAATACCCACCCCATGCCCCAAATACCCACCATACGCACGCCCCAAATACCCACCCCAAGCACGCCCCAAATACCCACCCCACGCCCCAAATACCCACCCCACGCACGCCCCAAATACCCACCCCACGCACGCCCCAAATACCCACCCCACGCACGCCCCAAATACCCACCCCACGCACGCCCCAAATACCCACCCCACGCCCAAAATACCCACCCCACGCACGCCCCAAATACCCACCCCACGCACGCCCCAAATACCCACCCCACGCACGCCCCAAATACCCACCCCACGCACGCCCCAAATACCCACCCCACGCCCCAAATACCCACCCCACGCACGCCCCAAATACCCACCCCACGCACGCCCCAAATACCCACCCCACGCACGCCCCAAATACCCACCCCACGCCCCAAATACCCACCCCACGCACGCCCCAAATACCCACCCCACGCACGCCCCAAATACCCACCCCACGCACGCCCCAAATACCCACCCCACGCACGCCCCAAATACCCACCCCACGCCCCAAATACCCACCCCACGCACGCCCCAAATACCCACCCCACGCACGCCCCAAATACCCACCCCACGCACGCCCCAAATACCCACCCCACGCACGCCCCAAATACCCACCCCACGCCCCAAATACCCACCCCACGCACGCCCCAAATACCCACCCCACGCACGCCCCAAATACCCACCCCACGCACGCCCCAAATACCCACCCCACGCACGCCCCAAATACCCACCCCACGCCCCAAATACCCACCCCACGCACGCCCCAAATACCCACCCCACTTACGCCCCAAATACCCACCCCACGCACGCCCCAAATACCCACCCCACGCCCCAAATACCCACCCCACGCACGCCCCAAATACCCACCCCACGCACGCCCCAAATACCCACCCACGCACGCCCCAAATACCCACCCCACGCACGCCCCAAATACCCACCCCACGCACGCCCCAAATACCCACCCCACGCACGCCCCAAATACCCACCCCACGCACGCCCCAAATACCCACCCCACGCACGCCCCAAATACCCACCCCACGCACGCCCCAAATACCCACCCCACGCACACCCCAAATACCCACCCCACGCCCCAAATACCCACCCCACGCACGCCCCAAATACCCACCCCACGCACGCCCCAAATACCCACCCCACGCCCCAAATACCCACCCCACGCACGCCCCAAATACCCACCCCACGCACGCCCCAAATACCCACCCCACGCACGCCCCAAATACCCACCCCACGCACGCCCCAAATACCCACCCCACGCCCCAAATACCCACCCCACGCACGCCCCAAATACCCACCCCACGCACGCCCCAAATACCCCACCCCACGCACGCCCCAAATACCCACCCCACGCACGCCCCAAATACCCACCCCACGCCCCAAATACCCACCCCACGCACGCCCCAAATACCCACCCCACGCACGCCCCAAATACCCACCCCACGCACGCCCCAAATACCCACCCCACGCACGCCCCAAATACCCACCCCACGCCCCAAATACCCACCCACGCACGCCCCAAATACCCACCCCACGCACGCCCCAAATACCCACCCCACGCACGCCCCAAATACCCACCCCACGCACGCCCCAAATACCCACCCCACGCCCCAAATACCCACCCCACGCACGCCCCAAATACCCACCCCACGCACGCCCCAAATACCCACCCCACGCACGCCCCAAATACCCACCCCACGCCCCAAATACCCACCCCACGCACGCCCCAAATACCCACCCCACGCACGCCCCAAATACCCACCCCACGCACGCCCCAAATACCCACCCCACGCACGCCCCAAATACCCACCCCACGCCCCAAATACCCACCCCACGCACGCCCCAAATACCCACCCCACGCACGCCCCAAATACCCACCCCACGCACGCCCCAAATACCCACCCCACGCACGCCCCAAATACCCACCCCACGCCCCAAATACCCACCCCACGCACGCCCCAAATACCCACCCCACGCACGCCCCAAATACCCACCCCAAGCACGCACCAAATACCCACCCCACGCCCCAAATACCCACCCCACGCACGCCCCAAATACCCACCCCACGCACGCCCCAAATACCCACCCCACGCACGCCCCAAATACCCACCCCACGCACGCCCCAAATACCCACCCCACGCACGCCCCAAATACCCACCCCACGCACGCCCCAAATACCCACCCCACGCACACCCCAAATACCCACCCCACGCCCCAAATACCCACCCCACACACGCCCCAAATACCCACCCCACGCACGCCCCAAATACCCACCCCACGCACGCCCCAAATACCCACCCCACGCCCCAAATACCCACCCCACGCACGCCCCAAATACCCACCCCACGCACGCCCCAAATACCCACCCCACACACGCCCCAAATACCCACCCCACGCACGCCCCAAATACCCACCCCACGCCCCAAATACCCACCCCACGCACGCCCCAAATACCCACCCCACGCACGCCCAAATACCCACCCCACGCACGCCCCAAATACCCACCCCACGCACGCCCCAAATACCCACCCCACGCCCCAAATACCCACCCCACGCACGCCCCAAATACCCACCCCACGCACGCCCCAAATACCCACCCCACGTACGCCCCAAATACCCACCCCACGCCCCAAATACCCACCCCACGCACGCCCCAAATACCCACCCCACGCACGCCCCAAATACCCACCCCACGCACGCCCCAAATACCCACCCCACGCCCCAAATACCCACCCCACGCCCCAAATACCCACCCCACGCACGCCCCAAATACCCACCCCACGCACGCCCCAAATACCCACCCCACGCCCCAAATACCCACCCCACGC
>NW_028155829.1:5000-7500 GCF_963454915.1 Gymnoscopelus microlampas | reverse complement strand
AGCTAGGGACCATGCCCGGGATGAGGCTCCATCCTGGGGCAGAGCCGGGGCGCCGAGGGGCCCGAAATCCTGGTTCTCTGGAAAAAATCGAAAATTCTTCTAAGTGCCCAGGGCCCTAGAGGAGGCCAGGACGAGCCTTCCTGCCTCCGTCATTTTTCCTCCAGGGGCCCGGAAGGCCGACCGGTGCCATCGGGTAGTTGTAGCCCAGGACGGAGGCCTGGGTCCTGGGCAGGCGAGGGGTCCGGAGGGGCCCCGAGTCATGGTTCTCCAAAAAAACGGAAAATGTCGGCGAGTGCTGGCATGGGCTCCAGGGGTCCCCGGGGACCCCCTGGAGGACCCCCGGCCGAAAACCTCAACCTTTTTCGGGCGCCCCGAGCTTGTCGATCGGCTCTTTTTGGGGCTAAAAGCGGCGGTACCGCCCGGGCCCTGGGTCGCCCGGGGCCGGCGGAGGGCTCGTTGGATCCGGGCCGGCGCTGCGCACGCGGCGGTGCCCTCCCCGGCCCCGGGCGCCGCCGCCGGGGCAAACGGCGGCCGAAAAACCCCCGAAAAGCTGGCATTTCTTCAGAGTCCAGAGCTCCCAGGGAGCCCTGGGCTGCCGGCCCCTCCCATGCGTGAAATTTCGCATGGGGGGAAAGTGGCAACTTGTGCCATCGGGTAGCTAGGGACCATGGCCGGACATGGTGCACCATTTTCGGGGGCGCCCCGCGCCTCGCAGGGCCCGAAATCCTGGAGCTTTCGGAAAAAGCCGGGATTTCTTCTAAGTCCAGAGCTCCCAGGGAGCTCTGGGCTCTCTGCCCCTCCCATGGGTGAAATTTCTCTCCCGGGAGTCCCGGCCACTTTTGCCATCGGGTAGCTAGGGAGCATGGCCGGACATGGTGCACCATTTTCGGGGGCGCCCCGCGCCTCGCACACCCCCCAAATCCTGGAGCTTTCGGAAAAAGCCGGGATTTCTTCTAAGTCCAGAGCTCCCAGGGAGCCCTGGGCTGCCGGCCCCTCCCGTGCGTGAAATTTCTCTCCCGGTAGTCTCGGCCACTTTTGCCATCGGGTAGCTAGGGAGCATGGCCGGACATGGTGCACCATTTTCGGGGGCGCCCCGCGCCTCGCACACCCCCCAAATCCTGGAGCTTTCGGAAAAAGCCGGGATTTCTTCAGAGTCCAGAGCTCCCAGGGAGCCCTGGGCTGCCGGCCCCTCCCATGCGTGAAATTTCTCTCCCGGTAGTCTCGGCCACTTTTGCCATCGGGTAGCTAGGGAGCATGGCCGGACATGGTGCACCATTTTCGGGGGCGCCCCGCGCCTCGCACACCCCCCAAATCCTGGAGCTTTCGGAAAAAGCCGGGATTTCTTCTAAGTCCAGAGCTCCCAGGGAGCCCTGGGCTGCCGGCCCCTCCCATGCGTGAAATTTCTCTCCCGGTAGTCTCGGCCACTTTTGCCATCGGGTAGCTAGGGAGCATGGCCGGACTTGGTGCACCATTTTCGGGGGCGCCCCGCGCCTCGCAGACCCCCCAAATCCTGGAGCTTTCGGAAAAAGCCGGGATTTCTTCAGAGTCCAGAGCTCCCAAGGAGCTCTGGGCTCCGCCATGGCTCCCTCCTTTGAAATTCTCTCCCGGGAGTCTCGGCCACTTTTGCCAGCGGATAGCTAGGGACCCTGCCCGAGAACGGGGCATGGTCCCGGGGCAGTGTGGGCGCCGCGAGGCGCCCCTTTGTCCTGGATCTCCGCGTGGTACCTCCCCGTCCCCACCCCGGGGCCCTGGAGGCGCCCGGCTCGCCCTTGCCTCCCTCCTTTGAAAAAGTCTCTCGGTAGAGACGGCCACTCGCTCCAGAGGGTCCCTATGGAGCTCGGCCGCGGCGAGGCCCGGCACGAGGCTCCGTCCCGGGGCCGCTCGGGCGGGCCGAGCCGGGCGCCGGTGGTGGTGGCCATGGGTCCCTTTCCCCCTCCCCGATAGGGGGGAAAGAACCAGGAAATTGGAGGCCACGCTGGCCATCGGGTGTATGGGAAGAGAGAGGCCTCCGGATCGGGCACGGCCGGGCGGTCGTGCGCCCTGGAGCTCCTCCGCGAGCCTGGCAGAAGCTGGGCTTCTCCGTGGCCCCCTCCTTTGAAATTCTCTCCCGGTAGTCTCGGCAACTTATCCCAGAACGAGTGTATGGAACCGGCGTGCGGACGCCGAGGCTGGGGCCGACGGCGAGGCTCCGTCTCGGGGCCGCCCGGGCGGGCCGAGCCGGGCGCCGGTGGTGGTGGCCATGGGTCCCTTTCCCCCTCCCCGATAGGGGGGAAAGAACCAGGAAATTGGACGCCACAGTGGCCATCGGGTGTATGGGAAGAGAGAGGCCTCCGGTCGGGCACGGCCGGGCGGCCGTGCGCCCTGGAGCTCCTCCGCGAGCCCGGGAGAAGATGGGCTACTCCGTGGCCCCCTCCTTTGAAATTCTCTCCCGGGCAGACCGGCAACTCGTGCCAGCTCGAGTGTATGGAACCGGCGCGCGGGCGCCGAGGCCGGGCCGAGA